>NC_048301.1:67109080-67375189 GCF_013100865.1 Trachemys scripta elegans | reverse complement strand
CCCCCCCCCCTCGCCATGAATTCTCTGGGATGATCACAGTACCCTCCTCCCACCGCGTGGCTGGTAACAGGGAAGATCCCTGCTAGCCAAACGCGAAAAACTAACTGCAGGGAAGGATTTATTTTCCGCCACAGGCAAACAGCCCAGTAGGAACGGCCACCTCTGTCCCCTTAATTAAGTTCCCGTATTTCAACCAGGTTACCAGGAGTGATATCACTCTCCTGAGGATTACACAACAAGATAAAGAACGGATGTTGCTTGAATGCCAGCAAACACCGGGACCATACGCTGCCAGGCTTTGTCAGGCAATGATACCAGATTACTTGCTGCAAGCATGGCGTGGTCAAGTGTCCTACCATGGAGGAGGGAATAAGGATGCACTGCCCAGAAACCTTCTGGCAAGGCTTTCGGAGTACCTCCAGGAGAGCTTCATGGAGATGTCCCTGGAGGATTTCCGCTCCATCCCCATACACGTTAACAGACTTTTCCAGTAGCTACAGACTTTTCCAGTAGCTGAACTGACCGCGAATGCAAAGTCAGGCAAAGTAATCATTAAAAACTGTTTGCTTTTAAAACAAGTTTTATATTTTAAAAGGTAAACTCACCTGAGGTCCCTTCCATGGGGTCAGAGTCTTGGGTACTGGCTTGGGAGGCTTGGGAGGGTACTTCAGTCAGGGTGATAAAAAGATCCTGGCTGTTGGGGAGAATGGAGTGCTGTGTGCTCTCTGCAAGCTCATCCTCCTCCTCCTCCTCCTCCTCCTCTACCCCCTCGGCAGAATCCTCAGGCGTCGAGACTATCCCCGACCCAGAATCCACGAACAAAGGTGGGGTAGTGGTGGCAGCCCCCCCTAGAATTGCATGCAGCTCGGCGTAGTAGCGGCATGTCCGTGGCTCTGACCCGGAGCGACCGTTTGCCTCCTTTGTTTTTTGATAGGCTTGTCTGAGCTCCTTGACCTTCACGCGGCACTGCTCAGAGTCCCTATTGTGGCCTCTCTCCATCATGCCCTTGGAAATTTTTTCAAAAGTTTTTGCATTTCGTCTTTTAGAACGAAGTTCTGCAAGCACTGAATCCTCTCCCCATACAGCGATCAGATCCAGTACCTCCCTCACGGTCCATGCTGGTGCTCTTTTTCGATTATCAGCCTGCATGGTTACCTGTGCTGATGAGGTATCTGTGGTCACCTGTGCTCTCCACGCTGGGCAAACAGGAAATGAAGTTCAAATGTTCGCGGGGCTTTTCCTGTCTACCTGGCCAGTGCATCCGAGTTCGGATTGCTGTCCAGAGCGGTCACAATGATGCACTGTGGGATAGCTCCCGGAGGCCAATACCATCGAATTGCGGCCACACTAACCCTAATTCGAATTGCTAAAATCGATTTTGGCGCTACTCCGCTCGTTGGGGTGGAGTACAGAAATCGATTTAAAGGGCCCTTTACATCGAATTAAATGGCGTCGTTGTGTGGACGGTTACAGGGTTAATTCGAATTAAAGCTGATAAATCCGAATTAAAGTCGTAGTGTAGACCAGGCCTATATCTTCAGAATCCTCCAGGATCTTCAGAGGCTTTAGGTCTCTGCGTTGCTTCCCATCCCACCTGTATGACAGTACAACTCCTGCACTAGCTGTGCTATTAGGGACTACTCCATAGGCTGTTGCCCTCAGGCACCCTCTAAAGGGGAGTCCCATTGCAGAAGCAGAAACCTGATCAAGACTAACACTGAGGAAATCAGAATTAATGTACACAGGGGATCCCAGTATCCTTGGATCACCCACCTCTGTGGGGTTAGGGGAAGGTGGGAATGATGCCATAGAATCCACCCTTCTGTGTTTTCCCATAGAGCTGGGATCCTACAGATTTCCATCGCTTCTTTGCACAGAAGTAGAGAAAACTATTTGGCCATTATATCCAGCTGTGCATGGCATGGCTTGTGCCATCAGACTCTGCTGCTGCATATAATTTGTTCTGGTTTTTAAACTCCTAATGTTGCACAGACACCAATAGTCCCTTTGTGTTTTTAAGCAAATAGTTTACCACTGTTTTTTCCCTGCAACAAAAACCTCTGTCTGCTCCAGTGTTTTTCAGTGGGGGCTGAAGCTATGTCCTTGTCTTGCTCCACTCCTAGTGTCTGTATTGATAGTTGTCAAATGTTGGACATGTAGTTGTGCAATCTGCATTCTTGGGAAAGCAAGCTAATACCTAAGATTGCTACATGGACAGAGACGATGAAATCTGTACCTGTTCTATGAACAGAGAATGGAATTCAGGTTCCAGGACTGTCATGCTGGCACCTGAAGCCCAGTATTAAATTCACTCCATGTGACTGGGAGCCATTATTGACAACTGGCTCATCAATGGATTTTCTCAACCACTTTAACAAATATTTTTCTTCGACCATATCAGCTGGAATCTGCTGGCAAAACCACATCCCCTGTGAGCTGGGAGAGCGTTCAGGCAGATGGAGTCTAGCCCACTCTGGGTAATAGGTGCTAAACATGATTTGGCCCTGTCTACACTGGCAGCCAAACTATTTTCAACCCAAGTGGGAAGTGGGATGTGTTGATGACATGTCAACGCTGAGTCATAGTGTTGACAGGACTTCTGTTTGGGTTCTTACACAGCCCTCATCACCATTGTATCTGCGCATCTGCCAGAGTGCACTAGGGGTATGTGCACTTGGAGATGAGTCTCAGCTCGAGGAGACATACTTGTGCGCGCTCTGATCGAGCCAGCACGCTAAAAATAAAATGTAGGTGCCGCAGTGCGACTGGTGGGAGGGGCTAGCTGCCCCGAGTACGTACGCATCTGAAACACTAGGCACATACTCAGGGCGGTTAGCCTAGGCTGACCAGACGGCAAGTGTGAAAAATTGGGACGGGGGTGGGGGGCAATAGGAGCCTATATAAGAAAAAGCCCCAATTATCGGGACTGTCCCCATAAAATCGGGACATCTGGTCACCCTAGGTTAGCCTCTCCAGACGGTCATGCTACGCTCTGCTTTGTTGCATGCTAGCGGGATGAGAGCGCAGGTCTGTCTCCTCATGCTGGGAATCACGCTGCCAGCTCCAAGTATAGGAAAGCCCTCAGAGACGTGGCTGTGTGTGTCATTGTGTGTCACGCTGAATTTACTTCTGACAAGTTAGTACGCCCCTCTCCCATGTGCTCTGACATGCGTGTCTGTTCTAGGTGACCAGAGTCCCCCAAGCAGAGAAGAGCAGCCTGAGGGGTTTGGATGAAAAGGCTTACCTGTCCTCCAAGCTGCTGAAGGCCGGAGAAGACCCATACCGACAACATGCTTTTAACCAGATGGAGAGCGACAAACTCAGCAGCGACCGGCCCATTCGGGACACAAGACATTACAGGTACCACACTACCCTTGTTCAAAGCCAGGGCCACCTTCTTGTGCTGAGGACCCTCGGGTCCCGTTACCCCTGACATCCCTGTGTTGTCATGCCCCCTGTTAGTGAAGAACAGTTTGTGTGCATTGGCAGGGTCTCCCTTTCACCTAGCTTTCTGTCTTTCCAGCAGGATATTGGGGGTCTTGAATGAAAACACAAAGACTTCTGCTATTCCAACCCTGCATCACCCCCCATTGCTGTGCTGTGCCAATAGCTTTAACCCAGACCTCCAGCTCCATCTTGTTATTTCAGCCCTGCATAGCCCTGTCATTGCAACTCGAACCGCCCAACCTGCACCTGTCCTTCTTGACTCCTCCCACAGATTTCCCAGTGAACATCCATCCCGACCTGCAACACACTCTGTTAGTCCAGACCTGCCCTTCTTCCCAAACACGCCTCACCTCTCATGCCCTCAGCCTCTCTGGCCTGCAGTGTTTTGGAGCAGCGAGAGCCAGTCTTTCCACACTGTGTGGTGGGTTTGGGATGTGTGCAGATGGGGTTCAGATGAGACCAACACATTTATTTACTATTCACACTAGACATTTTTCATACATTTTGCAAAACACCCACACTCCTGGCTTTATTTCACGGTGGGGAAATTCATTCTGCTGACTAACATTCTCCTTAAGCCATTAATATCTTCACTGTGTTAACTGGTACAATGATCTTCCATTTCTATAGTACCTTTCACCCAAACGTGTAACACGGAGCTTTGATGACTGTATGTTTGATGATGGCAGGTGTGGTATAAGGGCCTGAATAGAAATAGGCCCACTCTACTCACTTCTGAAATGAACCTTTGGGGTGGAATGCAGACGCTGCCTGACACTGCACAGCAACAGTACCCAACAGATTAGGGCAAGAAGGGAAACTGCATAGGAAATGTATGGAGCAAGGGAGTAATTACCTAAACTAGAATCAGCACTCCAGGGTTAACAGTCACAGTCTTACCCTTGGCGCTGTTGGACCTTTTGTGACTGCAGGTGGTCAGGATCTTGGCTACATACCTCCTCTGAAAGATGGCTCCTCCATCAGCACAGAGCTCCGCTCCAAGCACCGTGCTAGGGATTGGTTCATTAATGACACAAAGGCAACAGTGCCACATATGGAATTAACAACACACCACTTCCTGCTCTGTTCTCTGTTAATCAGCTTTTGTGCTCTGTCATAGAAATGGGTGCAGTTCACTGGTGAATTATTGTTTATCTATTTTGATTGCTGTAGCACCCAACATGTAGTAAGTGTTTCGAAAACAGTCTCTGGGTTTAACAGCAAACAGTCTAAGGAAGAGAATACACAGTGATTCCTGTAAACCTAAGGCCAGATCCAAGGCCCCTTCTTCATCCACTTTGTGCTGCTCTCACAGAGAGCTGCCCTAACAGGGCAGCTGGGGATAACTCTTGCAGAGGGGAATCCCTGGGGCTAGGTCCACACTGCAGGTGGGAGCTGTGATTCCCAGCATAGTTGCTGCAGCTCAGCTCGAACTAGCACCTAAATATAGCAGGGTGGATATTGCAGCACTCATGACAGCTTGGGCTAGCCATCCAACCAGCCCCCTGGGTCCAAGCTTGGGCGGCTATCCCGAGCTACCACCCGTGCCACAACATCCACACTGCTATTTTTAGGCACTACCTTGAATTGAGCTAGTGCAAGTCTGTCTACCTGAGCTGGGAACCGCAACTCCTAGCTGCAGTATAGACACATCCTGAGTGACATCAAGTCAGTGTAGGTGGCTGGCCCTCCCCTCCAGTGCAGTGGTTATTCTGGAGGCATGTTGTGGCAGAATGGGGCATGTCAGGTTACACTGTGCTGTGGCAAGGCTAATGGAACACCCCCAGAGGGCCATTCCAGATTGTACAAGTTAGAAAATCCCTAAGGCTGCTCTTGCTTGTGCCAGGAGATGAACTGGCCCCTGGCTGCCTTAAAGATCACAGGTCAAAAGGCCACCTATGACTTTCCTCTTTCCTCAGGCCCACAAGTAGAGCTGAGACATGCCTGAACTTGTGGCCCATAGTTCATACAGTTTTTCAATCACTTAGGGATCCTTTGGATAAAAGAGACTAATGTTATTCTACCCAGCACAAAGAGAGGCCGAACCTTTTCATATCGGCTTCTTCCTCCCCTGTTGTGACTCTGAAATTTGCTGAGGAGCTGGGAACCCCTTTCCAAAGAAGCATAGACAAATCTCTGTACTTGCCCACATCTTGTCACCTTAATAGCCTTAAAAAAAAACAACCCACCTGAGTTATTTTAAAGCAATAATAAATACAATATGTCTCCTGCCTGGTCACAAGTCTTCCACTTTGTCTTGATCAGGGCTTCTTTATATGCCTGAAAATTGCTGTAATAAGCCACTGTCATAGTAGTAAAATTCTGTGAGGAAAAGAATAGTCAGCGCTTAGAATAGTCGTAAACAATAGCAATAAACTTGAGGGGAAAGAATGGCAACAGTTTAGTAATAGCCATAAAACAATGGTAATAAATGCTGTAATAAAAATAGAGCTAATAAGTCATGGGAAGAAGTCAGTTATTTCCCCTAGGTCCTGGGGTGGATTCAGTCTAAATGTGGCCTTGATTAGCCAAAAATGTCAGGCTCCAATCCTGAGGATGGGAATTTGATCCGAAATGTGAGAGTCTGAATTGGCCAATGTTTGTCATTGCCACAAACTTGGGTGGCAGGGGCTATGGAGGAGCAGATCAGCCCAAATCTATCATTCCCAGAACATGGCAGAGGCTGCATCTAGAATTCGTTGGCTCATGCTGGATGGGTGGGGCGGATCTCACAGTCTTTGCTGCGGTAGCAAAGAAAATTCAAAGTTTTGGATGGAGGAGATAGTGCCCTGACCTAATGGTTTTATGAAATCTTGATGCATTCTCTCATAAGAAGAAGGTCTGGGAGAGTAGTCCATTGCTACTAAATTATCAGTGGCCGGGAATACTGTGGCTGCAGCATTCTCAGACCCGGGAAGGAAGGGGGAGCATCCCATTTCACTTAACAGAGACTCCTCTGGCTTAATGAGCTTGGAAAAAATGGTTGTTGCAAGGCCCTTCATGAGGAGGGAAGTTGCGGGGGGGGAATCCATAAGGCTTTGCTAAATCACCCCCTCCACAAGGGAAGAGCTCATATAGAGTACATTATTATTGCTTTGCATTAGTAGTGCTGTTGGTATATAATTCAGCTTTTCAGGTTCCCTTCTTTTCTCATCTCAACGTTTTGTTTGTAACTACTATAAATAGCCACACATTCCATATCAGAACACCAAACTGGAATTCTGGCACAAACCAAGCTGAGTTCAAAGGTTACAAGCAAAACATACATGGTGAACTGCAGGAGAAAACAGATACTCGGAGTCGTGGGAATGAATCCTTGTTCTCCTGGGGTGTAAGAAACCCTGGTACAAACTCACCCTGGGCTAAATCTTGGCTCTTAGTGAGTGAATAGATTTGTGTGTCTGTCATGTCAGTAAAGTCAGATGAGAGCGTGTTTTTCATTCAAAGAAATTTAAACCTCCTCATCCCCTAGCATTTTTGTATGGTTTCAGATTTTATGCTGGCTTCTAGTGAAGCAAATTCCAATTTTGATACAACCTTCCATTTGGCAACACTGTAATATCTTGATCCTGATATTTTCCTGGTAGTGTAGAGGAATCATTTTCCATTGCCAAGCAGAGATGTTAGTGGTTGAAAGAGAAGCCATTGCCCGTGGGCAGATCTTTAACAAATAATGACAGTGCTTTCCCTTCTCTAAGGCCTGGCAGCCGAGGATCTCAAAGTGCTTTACAAACCCTAACCATTGAAACCTCCCAACGATGTGATGTAGATACTATGCCATACTAGGGTACAATCCAAACTAATGAGTAGCTGTGTCACCCCTACTCTCTAACCTGAGGTGCCCTTTACAATGCTTTGGTGCTGTAGCCTCCAGCCTGGACTGCTCACAAACAGCCTCCAGCCTGCAAGTCACTCCCAGCTATGTCTGTGTGTGTGCTGCAGCCAGCCAGCCACACCTTGGCATTTACCAGCCTTGGTTATACTGCAAGGTGACCCCAACACACTCCAGGTCCTAGATTTCCCCCCCGGAAGTGTATGTCCTATACTGTCAAGCACAGCCTCCTTCTGGACAATACATATTTATCTAAAGTCTGTTATTTCTTTAATAGAAATAATATGCACATAACTTGAAACCCTAAATGGAGTTTCCCAATCACTTCGATTTAAACACATTGCATTAGATAAAACAATAAAACAAGTTTATTAACTACAAAGAGATACATTTTAAGTGAGTACAACTAATGAGGTATAAAAATCAGAAATGTTTACAAGAAAATAAAGTTAAAACACTATTGGTGCCTAGCTTAAAAGCTATATCAGATTCAAGCAGTTTCTCAGCATATGCCTTCAGCAGTCTTATTGACCAAACTTCATAGGTCAGGACCCCTTCTCCCATAGTTCAACGAATGCTTCCTTTGTTGCTTCTGGTGCTGTGAATGTGATGGGCAGGGAAAGAGAGGGAGGGTGCCTTGGGATGTTTGTCCTTTTATTGTCAGTCCTTCTTTTGGAAAATATTTCCAGCTGGGTATCAGGAGAAAAAAAGTCTACATGGCAGGATGTTCCCTGCTGCTTTTTTTTCACCTGTTTGAGCTTCCTTTGCCCCCACCTTCCTGCTTGATGACTGTTTACTGCTTAAATGCAAATTAAGCAGAGCACACATTCCTTTGTTTGAGACAGACCAGTTTGCCAACCAGAGGCTTGGTCTATCCTATAAAGTTAGGTCGACGTAAGGCAGCTTACATCGACATAACTCTGTAGCGTCTACACTAAAATGCAGCTCCCTCTGAAGTAACTTGCCTGCTAAATTGCCTTAATAACTCCATCTCTGTGAGAGGCATAGCACTTAGGTTGATGTAGTTAGGTCAAGGCAGTGTCAGTGTAGACACTGCATTGCCCCCATCGACTGTTGCTGCCTTTCAGAAGCTATTCCACGATGCCCAACCTGACAGTTAAATTCCTGGTGAGGACATGCACCGCTGACACAAAGAGCCTACTATGGACATGCAAAAGGGATTTAGTTACTGCAATGGCTGTACGTCGACATAACTTAGGTCCACTTAATTTTATAGTGTAGACTTGCCTTCAGTTTGGAACATGTGTTAATAACACCATACAGTGGAATCTTATAACTTCAAAAACAGTGTTGCCACACATATTTTATCAGGACAATAATGACAACGAATTATGAGTTTTCAAATGATACCTTACATGACCTATTTTGTACAAAGATGATTACAATAGTGTGTAGCGTGTGGATGCAGGGGTACATTCTGTCACAGATACTTATTATCCCTGTTCTACACAGGGGGAAACAGACTTTAATCAACTCGCTCAAGATCACACAGCAAGTCAGTGGCAAATCCAGTACTCCTGAGACCCAGTCCCTTGCTTGAACCACTAGACCTCACTCCCAGTATTGTAGGTCAGGCTACAGTACAGTCAGTGTCTTTTTCTTTTTAGTACTGAACTTTTATCCTATTGTCCTTCTTAACCCCATTGAGCTCAGCAGAGGCTCCCACAGTAGGCTGGCAGTGTGGTGTTTGCAACCCCTGTGCCACACTCGGCTGTTTTTCTTGGGAAATTCCAGGCATCTCGTGCAAAGGGCTGCTGTGTATTGTATCTGGTTTGAATGTTTGCCCTCCCATGTTTCAGATGTGCCTCCGTGCGCTATGACGCAGACCTGCCAGCAACCAGCATCATCATCACCTTTCACAACGAGGCTCGCTCCACCCTGCTCCGCACAGTGAAGAGGTAGGTACCAGTGGGAGAAATGGCTCTTAACCCTCAGGGAACTGTTTGGTTGCTGGTCTAGGGATCTGAGATGGCTGCTGGTAGTAAAGAGCAGGGCAGAAAAGTCCCCAAATGCAATGGGCCCCCCCTCCAGGTGGTTTCTGATCTGACCATGAGGTCAGCATCCGACAAGAGGACAGGAGGTTGGCCAGGTGTATGTGTCTGCAAGGGTCATGCAGGGAACTGTGTGTGTCGGGGGGCAGTTAGACAGGGAGTTTGAGGGAACTGTTAGCAGCAAGGAGGAGGCTGTTTGGGTTAGGCCCACAAACACTTTCAAGAGGCAGCCAGGCAGGGAGTGTGAGGGAAGCTGAAGGGAAGACAGACTATTGGAGGTGCTTTCAGGAGGGAGATAAAGGAGTTGGGGGGGCAGTCTCAGGGAAGAATCAGCAGCTAGGTCCTGGGTCATATATTGTAGTAATGCTTCACACTGGGGTGTGTGAAAGGTGATGGCATTGAAGTCTGATGGAGACTAGGCCCCTGTCACCTGCTACAACACTTGGAATTGCTCACTGATGGAACAGCACTTGACTCCATGGCAAATCCCTGGCTAGGCTTGTGTACAGCCCCCGACAACCAGAAGCCCCCCAGTCCAACAATGTATGGGACTCTCTCCCCTCAGCCACAGTGGTAGCCAAAAGCAAACAGGTGCATCAGGTGGGGCGGCTCTGAGTGTGGGAGTAGCCCCTAGCAGGTGGGAGCATGAAAATATCTGCTGCTATTCATACAGCAAAGAAATATTTCCACCAGCTCCTTTCCTTCCCCCAAATCCCTTTCCCTACTGCAGAGCCCAGACAGGTTCTCTACCTTTTTTTTTCCAGAGACTGTGCCCTCTGCCCTCTCTGAGATATCAAATACTCACTCAAAAGCTCCCTGAAGCAGAGAACCAGCCCAGGGAAAAACCTCCCTCTCCTGTGGAGGCTGGCCAAAGAGAGAGAACAGCTCAGCTGGAAAGTTCAGCTGAGGGTACCTTTAGTAGGAATGCAGCGTTCATTGGCACTGGTTCTCTCACTGAGTCCTGAGGGCTTGCAGGGGTTTGCTTTGTGAATAAATAACAGACTCTTTCAAGTGTGCTGGAGCTGGACTCATGGATAGAAGTCTGGCTTTCTAAGTCTCTTCCCAGTTTGGGGCCACCTGGTTTCCAGAGGTCTGAATGTGCCACGCTGGGCATGAGTTATTGCGGTGCGTATAATTGCTGCTGAGTTGCATACCCAGGCAGTGCACCCACCACTGTGTCATTATAGTAAAGCATGTATGATATATCAAGTATGAAAGGGACTCTTCTAGTCTATCACTTGTGAGTCTGCAGAGGACCACAGTGATATTAAGCAAGGGGAGGGATAAAATTGCACCAGCTACTTTTTTTGTACTTTTTTTGACCAGCATCTGGTCAGGCTTCCAGAACAGCTTTAGGTCTAAAATTGCAGCAGGTGTTTTGGGCCCTGTATGATAATTAGGCCTTGATTGGTTAGATAACTAATCAAAATTAACCATTCAAGGAGCACCTGTTGAAAGTTCTATGTAATTAAATGTTTATAACAGAGTACTTGTTTTTTCCTAAAAAGAACTTAAGTGATTTTAGTTGCACGTTGGGGATGATGAATGAGGAATTGGGGATGAAGGAGAATAATTGATGAAAATAAATGACAATAAGGACATTTTCAAAAGCAGCCATTGGTTTGGGTACCCAACTTGCCATTTTGGGCCTGATTTTCAGAGATGCTGAGAACCTGCACTTACAGTTAATGTCCACGAGAGCTGTGGATGCTCAAAATCTCTGAAAACAGGACCCAGATATCTCAAGTTGGGCATCCAAAATGGTGGCTGCTTTTGAAAATTTCAGCTTTACACTTGGTAATTTTAAGAAGAACTACACAAGGGTGGTACCACTAGTTCAGCTCAGCCTGTGTGAGACTGGTGGGAGCTCTCCTCTAGACAAGGCTCCCACAGCCAGATGCATTTTTACCACATTGGTTAAAATTGTCTACACAGGGGATCCCATCAGGGCTAACACAGATTCATGTGAATTGGTGGCACTGCTGGAGGGAATTTTTTTCTAAAGTTCCCTAGCATAGAGAAGACTGTTCTGTGCATGTCCTTGTGATTTGTTTAGCAAGCAAATGCTGCTGGTTCAAGGCATACAAACTGTTTAGGCCACAAGGATTTGTTTTCAGCTTAGAGGTAGCTGTGGAGGAAGAAGCAGAGTCTGATGCCTGGATAAAGAGACCAAACGAGAGACTAATGAGATAGGGAATGCAGAAAAGAATTAGAAATAGCCTGGATGCCAGCAGCTATTAAAGTGGCATCTCAAACAGTTTGCCTGCTGGCATCCTTTGATGTGCAGGAGATATCTGTGCTGGTCTGCTTGACATCTGTTGCTCTGCAGGAGACAGCTGTCACTCATGAACTGTTTTCTCACTTGACATGCCCTGCTCTGCAGGAGATTGCTGTCATTCATGGACTACTCGCCTGCTTGGTATCTCTGCCTTGCTAGTCATTAAGTGAAATTACCAGTTTCTGCCATGCTGGCCAGTCCCGCTGACACAATGAGGCCTTATATGGATGGAAAACAACAGCTGTGTTGTCTATTTTTTATTTACTGATTTTTAGGGTGTGTAGATGCCATTTGTCTGTGAATACAAATGTATTGGGTATATATTTGTTGTATAAGATAACAGGGCTGTCAGTAGTTCAGTGCCCATGCTAAGTGATTGTGTAAATTCTGGTGGAAACAATGCCGTAGAATACAAATGTATTTTGTGCAACACCTTTCATACAAGCTGCATCCCAATATGCTTTGGCAAGTTCAATAAATAAGGGCAGATAAAGAGAGAAATTCAGAGTAAAAGAGGAAAGGGATGTATTTTCTGGTGAGATTTGAAATGAAACGGAGAGTCTGTGAGCCAGAGAGAGATAAGAAGGAGGATTATATAGATGGTCAGATCTGCAGAGGAGAAGACTCTCACGTCAGCATTGCTGATACATCCATGATGAGGCAGCGAGAGGACACCGATGCTGAATAAACAGAGGGAGCAATGCAAGGAGTAGAGAGACAGTGCATTGGGGTGGGGGTGGGGGTGGGGGTGGGGGGTGGAACAGACTGAAGTTGGTCCATGTTTCAGACACGAGGAAATTTCAAACTGGATTTTGAATAGTAGTAATGCTTAGCTCTTTTATAGCACCTTACATCTGAATTAACATTAACTCATTTTCATGGCACTCTTGTGAGGAAGAGAAATATTATTCCCTGTTATCTACACAGGGGAAATATTGGAAGTGTTATAATCCCCATTTTGGAGATGGAGAAAATTAGACACAGAGAAGTTAAGTGTCTTGCCGGGGGGCACACAATAGATTAGTTGCAGAACTGAAATTAGAATTGAGGAATTCCTGATTCCCAGCCCTATTTGCAGTCCACTAGATCATAGTACCTCTAATGAGGAAATCAGTGGAAGCGTTGATGAAAAGGGTGTGATGTGTTTGTTTCCTTTTGCACATGTTGGAGTCTGGAGATCTGGAACTTGTGGACAAAACCGTTGTGGAAGTTGTAGTCATAAAGGTGAAGGGAGAAGAATGCCAAGACAAAGATTTCAGCAGAGGTAGGATCAGGGAATACACAGGCAATACTGTAGAGGAGGCAGGAAAATTTAGATGATAGGTGGGGCTAGACCAGTCTTGTTAAATATTTTCTCTAACAAAGTGGTAAACTGCCTGGGCCTGGTTCTCCACTGCCTTTCGGCTTGTGGTCACTGACACCTATGAAGAGAGGGTACAAAATGGTACCATTTTGATTTGGGTGCATTTTACACTTACTTTACACAGGTGTGAATTACTACCCAAAGCACAAGGTAGTCCTGCACATGAAACTTGGAAATGACAGTGATTTGGGAGAAATTGCAATCATCAGAGAAAACAGAAAAGTAATGCTAAGGGGTCCAGAGAGGGTTGAAATGTGAACCAGATGTGGCAAATGAGATCTGGCTTGGAAAAATGCAGGCTGAGACATCTAGGGCAATATAAGCTGAAACACAAATATTCATGGGCAGGCATGTGGAAACATAACTCTGAAATAAAGTGGGATGAGATAGTGAACAGCAAAACAGTTATGTGTTTGCAGGGTGATATAGCAGTAAAAAAGCCAATGCAACATTAAGCTCTGTTAGCCTAGGTGTGTTGGTTTTTAAATAATAATCTCACACTCCTCTCCTCTTTATGGTCCTGATCCAGCAAGGTACTTGAGTAGGTACTTAACTTGAATCATATGATTAGTCCCATTGAAGACTGGGAGTTTGTTCCATGCTTAGGGGGCATTATGGAAGAAGGCCTGAGTGGGCAGAGAAAGCAAAGCAGTTGGTGAGGCCCACATTGTTGACAGTGAAAAGCAGGTAAAGGGAGACATAAGGAACGAGACTCACAATGTAGATCTGATTGGAGCTGCACAGGGGCTTGAAGGTGAGGATGAGAAGTTTGAACTGGCTGTGGGGAGTGACGAGGTGCTAGGGGAGGGATTTGAAGAGGCAAGGAAGGTGGTTGAATTGACAGGTGTGGAAGATAATTTTAGCAGTTGCATTTTGGACAGGTGGTGGGGACTTGAGAAAGCCAGAAAGTTCTCAACACCTCCCTACCAGAAAGATATTGACAAGTTAGAGAGTGATCAAAGAACTGCAGAAATCATTATTAGGGCCTGAGAGGATGGCTTATGAGGACAGATTAAAAGAACTTTGGTAAATTCGTACATCTGAACAATGATGACTAACCCTGATCCCCAAGCGTGATAGAGCCCCTCATTCCTCCATCTGCAGGGGATTGGCAATCCTCCCTAGGACAATGGGGCCTGAGTGCCTTGTGCACAGTGCTTCCATCTAGTGGCTGGATGGGGTCCTGGTCCATGACTGGATCTCCTATGTGCCATGACAATACAAATAATAAATAATCACCACCACCCATGGAATATTATAATATATAACAGGACCACAAAGAGAGATAAACAACACTTTATTTCCAGAAAGGATGGGTAAACTAAACGAAGGGCAATGGTACAGGCAAAGGAGACAAGGATATCAAATAAACAAGTAACTAATCAATCCTGCAACACTGAAATCTCACAAACGAAGGGAATCTTTGGAGAGAGCCCTCCAAATTCTCCCCACAGCCTTATTTGGGTGCTGGAGTCAGAGCTTGGCGTAAGGGGTTAGTGTCAGCGACATAGCTACAATGGTGCGAGTGGTGCAGTCGCACCAGGGTCCACAAGGTTATGGAGGCCCAACCAGGCAGACTGTTGCTCCAGCACTTCATCAGGCACATGGGGTTGCAACGCCACTTGCTTAAATTTGGCCCCACTGCCCCTCCAGCACTGCTCAGGTTTAGTCAGGACAAGGGTTGGCCAGGCCAAATTCGAGTGAGTGATGTTGCCACTTGACAATGGGATCACAGAACTACACAGGTGTAGTCCAGCTGCATGTCCATCATGATACTCCAAACCTGAGTAATGTTATGACCCTGTGTGCCTGGTCACATCATTACTCATCACTCAAATTTGACCCGTACCATGTGAATGCCAGGCGGGTGATGGGAGTGGAGCGCTGAGTCAGCGGGGGGGGGGGGGGAAGGGGGGGGGGGGGGGGGCCGGGAGGGCCCGGGGGGGGGGGGGGGGGGGGCAGGGGCAAGTGGTTGAGGGATGTTGGGAGGGGGTGAAATTGAGAATGGGAACATTTTGGCTGAATATCAGGAAAAGCTGAGTGACAGTTAAAGCTATAGGGCTGTGGAACTGTCTCACCCAAGTGATGTGATGGAAGTCCCGTCATGTGGGAGTTTGGATATACAGTACATTGGGCAAAGCACTAGAAAATGTACTGCTGGGAGCAATCCTGTCCAGGTCACTGTACGACCGAATAACTAACCCTCAACAGGGTTCTTTACCTTTTAGGGGTATGGAAGGAGAGAGGCAATGCAGTATCTAGTGAGATGCCCAGTATCATGTGTACTGAGCTGACTGCACCTCTGACCCCTCCTGACCTTGTTGAGTGCATCCCTCCTGGTCCCAGGCCTCTAGCCATCACCTAGCTCTGAGTGGAATCATGATTTTCACATTCGCAGACCGGGCCCTGGCTTGCGGTCCCCTGATACTATCTGTGATTACCTCAGCAGGTCTGACTTGTCCAGACCCAGCAATTCTCATCCCGTCTCTGGAGCAATGGCAATGGTAATCAGTGACCAAACAGCCTCCTTAAAGCAAAGTATTAGCTGTTTAGAACTAAAGCTTTTCAGAGGAAAAGAGATTTTAAAGCAATAAAGCTAAGCTTATTTTCCCTAAGGCTTACCGTTCCCTGGATATGGGGAGCCCTATGTCAGCCTGTCTCCCTAGACAGCTGTTGACAAGTGACCCCCTCTTCTCTCCCTGAGAAGCGCTGCTTAACTCTTTAGAGTTCTGTTAGTCTCCAGGCAAAACAAGCTTGCATCTTCCTTCTAGACAGGATCCTTGAAGCTACCAGCTTGCCCTGTAGTTTTTCAAGTATATGCTGGGGTGTCTTTATCTAGGTCTATTGTGTTTCTTTGTGGTTTGCTGTTCCCACAGCCACCTATTAAGTTAGATCAGTAAAGTCATATAAGAAATTCTAATAACCCACCATCTTCTACAGTAAGTTTACTTCACTGAACAGGTCATGGACAGTATTCATACCATTATCACATATCAGTATTCATAGAATAAATAAAAATCAGCTTCTTGTCCATCACACCCAGATTTAGGGCGACCAGACAGCAAGTATGAAAAATCAGGATGGAGGTGGGGGGTAATAGGTGCCGATATAAGACAAAGCCCTGAAGATTGGGAATGTCCCTGTAAAACTGGGACATCTGGTCACCCTACTCAGGTTACAAACAGCCTTTGTTTAATAATGGTGAGGTCCTTTTTTCCTTCTTGGATTCCTGCAGTGTTATGAACCGCACCCCTGCCAATCTCATTCAGGAGATCATTTTAGTGGATGACTTCAGCTCAGATCGTAAGTATCAATCCTCAGTCTCTTTCTTTTGCTTTTCTCTCTCTTTGATTTTCTCCTTCACTCACACTGTTCTCTTTCCCTCCCTCTCAAAGATTCTCTCTCTTGCTCACTTGCCAATTGGCAAAAGAGGAAATAACAGGGAAAGGAGAGAGTCTTTTCTGCACCTAGTTTAGCTTTCACCCATGGCAAAGAGGCCGTGTTTTCCTCTTTCCTATTCTCCTTGTGTGAGGTTGGTAGTTCTGGCCAGGTTGCCAGAGTACCCAGTCTGGTCTCATTAACCACCTTCTTATGTGTTGTTTAACCCAAATATGGTGAGTGGTGTAGGTCAGCAGTGTCTGATTACATGGGTTAGAGCAGTGGTTCTCAACCTATTTATTATCACCTGGGCCACAGGTTGAAAACCACAGTGCCCCACCCCTCCCCCGACTCCTATGCCCAGCGCCCCAGCCCACACCCAGAGACTCCTCCACTGAGTGGGGCCAGGAGTATACCCTGCTGCAGGGCTGAGTGGCAGGGCGGCCCCGGACTCCGCCATCGCACAGGGCAGCCTGGCAGCCCAGACCCTGCCATGCGGGCCCTGAGGCCCTTAGCACACAGCCAGGCCGCAGCTATGTGCTAGTTGGGCCGCATGCAACCCACGGGCAGTGGGTTGAGAACCACTGTGTTATAGAGAGAGACCACAGAGAACTGTTGCAAGCTCTCATGTTCTACATACAGACTGGCTTTGCCTTGGGCCCTGGCTGGGATTGTCATGTACCTAGTGCATCCCTGGAAGTAGTTCTGGGTGAGATTTTGCTTCAAGAGGTACCTGACCTCCTCCAGCAAGCTGGTGCAAAGCAGGAGTGTATGCTACACGATCCTGGCTAGCTCCACAGACCAGTGGCTGTGCCCTGACTCCTCCATTCCACCTTTTGGGTAATTCTTTCCCCCAAAGGCACTAGGAGATAGTAATCTATGCACTCCCCTGAGCACAGGGCTTGCATTTGTTCCTGGCTATTGTATGATGGGGTTGGGGTACAAGGGGCTTCCACAAGGACCCAGGACAATCTAGCACCATGTTTATTATAATAATTAATTATGTCTTCAGACTATTATTATAGTGCTTTATAGCATTTTGTAGTGAATGTCTGCAGTACCCCTGTGAGTTAAGGAAGTGATACTGGCTGCATTTACAGAAAATAGCTTTGCCCAAAATTTTCAAAAAGTGGCCACTGAGTTTGGGTGCCTGAGTTCCTGGGTGCCAGCTTGAGACTCCAAGAGCCTGATTTTGAGAAGTGCTGAGCACCCACAACTCCAATTTGAGGCAATGGGAGCTGTGGGGCTCAGCACCTCTGAAAAGTAGATCCTAAGTGTCTCAAGTTGAGCACCTGACAATTCAAACCCAGACTCAGTTGCCACTTTTGCAAATGTTGGCCTTGAACAACTTGAGGCCAGATTTTCAAAAGAGCTCAGCCAGAAACTCCCATTTAGGCCTCTAAATAAATGGCAAGATTATCAAAAGTGTCCATCTCCCAGATGCTCCCATTGGTCTCAATGGTAGCCCTTCGGTACTGAGCACTTCTGCAAATCTGGCCCTTGGTTCCTGGGTTTCCCCAAGGACACAGAGAGGTTAGGGTCAGAGCTAGGAGGTGGATTTCTGGGCCCACTCTTGTTACATTCCTGGCAGGTAAATAACCTGAAAAGAGATTCTTGCATTCACCTGAAATGGACCTGTCCATTGCTGGGACACAGTCTTCCCTTGTGACAGATGTCCAGCAATATCTCAGTAGTTTTTTACTCAAGAGCTCCTGCCACTACATTTGAATGATACAGCAGCTGCCAAGCTGCCCACAGAAGAGCAATATTTCAGATTGTGTGTCCTTGAAAATGGAAAAAGAGATGCCAAGAGCAGCACTTTGGCTGGTGGCCTTAGCGTGTCTCTCCAGAGCACCGAGGCTGTGGGAGGATGATGACAAGATGCAGAAAAGTGCATGGGATAAAAGGGCTGCTTGTGGGGGGGAGGGAGGTGGAGAGGGCTCAGGGGAAATGGGCTTGTGATGGAAACTTTTGCCCCAGTGATATCTGTTAGAGCAGGACTTAGAATCATAGAATATCAGGGTTGGAAGGGACCTCAGGAGGTCATCTAGTCCAACCCCCTGCTCAAAGCAGGACCAATCCTCAACTAAATCATCCCAGCCAGGGCTTTGTCAAGCCTGACCTTAAAAACCTCTAAGGAAGGAGATTCCATCACCTTCCTAGGTAACCCATTCCAGTGCTTCACCACCCTCCTAGTGAAAAAGTTTTTCCTAATATCCAACCTAAACCTCCCCCACTGCAACTTAAGACCATTACTCCTTGTTTTGTCATCTGGTACCACTGAGAACAGTCTAGATTCATTCTCTTTGGAACCCCCTTTCAGATAGTTGAAAGCAGCTACCAAATCCCCCCTCATTCTTCTCTTCTGCAGAGTAAACAGTCCCAGTTCCCTCAGCCTCTCCTCATAAGTTATGTGCTCCAGCCAGGGCCGGCTCCAGGGTTTAAAAAAAAAAAAAGAAAAAAAAAAGCCGTGATCGCGATCTGCAGCGGCAATTCGTCGGGAGGCCCTTCACTCCCAGGCGGAGTGAGGGACCGTCCGCCGAATTGCCACCGAATACCTGGACATGCCGCCCCTCTCCGGAGCGGCCGCCCCAAGCACCTGCTTGAGAAGCTGTTGCCTGGAGCCAGCTCTGGCTCCAGCCCCCTAATCATTTCTGTTGCCCACCGCTGGACTCTTTCCAATTTTTCCACAGCCTTCTTTTAGTGTGGGGCCCAAAACTGGAGACAGTACTCCAGATGAGACCTCACCAATGTCGAATAGAGGGGAATGATCACGTCCCTCGATCTGCTGGCAATGCCCCTACTTATACAGCCCAAAATGCTGTTAGCCTTCTTGGCAACAGGGGCACACTGTTGACTCATATCCAACTTCTCGTCCACTGTAACCCCTAGGTCCTTTTCTGCAGAACTGCTGCCTAGCCACTCGGTCCCTAGTCTGTAGCAGTGCATGGGATTCTTCTGTCCTAAGTGCAGGATTCTGCACTTGTCCTTGTTGAACCTTGTTGACTTGCCAAAGTGTTGCCTGTGGACCAAATGTATCCCACAGAATTGTAGAAGGACCCCTGTGCCTTATCTCCTCTTTCATGTGGAGATGTGGCCTTCTGAGCCTACATGGCCTAGCATGCATTGCTCCACCGTGAGCTGAGCGAAAGGTCACTCTTACCAGATGCAGTCTGGGATGTGCAACCTTGATGTTCTGTAATATACTTCATTTAATGCAAATTAGGTGTGACTTGGTCTCCCAGCAAGTTGCCAGTCGGTCATCCCTATATTAGACAGTGGAAAAGTGTCCCCAAGGAAGATGGTTGAATCACCATGTCTTGGATTAAATAAAACTAAGCTGAAAACTATCCCAGAGAACAGATTGTAGGGAACAACCTTGCATGATCTAGTGGGTGGAGGAAATGGACTAGATCACCTAATAGAGTAGGTCTCTTTCCTCCCTAGCTTCTTGAATTCTCTGCACTTGCTCCCTGATGTCCCTCAGTTTCTCCTGCTCCCAATTCTACACCTACAGCATATGCCCCTTTGTTCTTCTGCAGTGCTGCACTCAAACTGACTGCAGCCTCAGCCCTTCAGCGCATCTGGGGAGCTTTGGCTCAGCAGCCATGGAGGAGGACTGTCAAGCGAGCAGAGCTCTCTTGGGTACACTTTAGACAATGGGATTAAGGCTATCAGGTTGATTAAAGTGATATTAAGTGAAAGCAGTGCTTTCCCTGCATGGAGACACATGAGAGCAGTTAATTGGAGCTCTCCACTGAAGCCAAATAATTCATGCATTTGTGCCAAATGTTCTCTCCTTTCCTAAGCTGAGGACTGCCAGCTCCTTACCAAGATCCCAAAAGTCAAGTGTCTACGCAACAGTCGGCGAGAAGGTGAGTGTGGAAAACTTTGCAGGTACCATCTGCTCGCAAAGTCACCTCTTCTGCCCTTAGGGTGACCAGAGAGCAAGTGTGAAAAATCAGGACAGGGGGTGGGGAGTAATAGGAGCCTATATAAGAAAAAGACCCAAAAATCGGGACTGTCCCTATAAAATCGGGACATCTGGTCACCCTATCTGCCCTCCACTCCCCTAGATGCTATTTCTCATGGTTACAATTCATACTTGCAATAAAGGTGAAGCTTTTATTTCCCAATCTGGAGGCTCTGGCAGAGAGAACCTGGGTTATCAATCCTTATGCTTCAGGGCATCTGTTGTTATTTTAAATATTTACGTTATAGTAGTGTCCACAGTCCCCAGTCAGGATCAGGACCCCATTGTGCTAGGAATATATAGGTAGACATGGTTCCTGACCTGAGAGAAGAAGACAATCAAATATTATACATTCTATATACACACAGAGAGTTGGGGAAAGCTAATATTTCATATATATAATACATCTACAAATCAAAATGTTGACTTTCCCTAGCTGTCCTAACAGTCCTTCCGCCCAGCCATTTTGTGCTGTCTGATTTCTTATAGCCATCGCAGCACAAGTGGGTCTTGAGAAGAGATTTGATGGAAGCGAGGGTAGCGGCCTTACATGGCATCCCAAGCATTGGGTGTGTGTGTGTGGAAGATGGGGGGGGATTTGTGGGAGAGACTGGCATCATAAAAGAGAAGAGTGAAAAGCAGTGAGGGGCCCTGAAAGTCAGGACAAGAAGCTGGAGCTCAAAACACTGGAAGGGGTGAGGGAGCTAGGTGAGAGATTGAGAGATGGGGGTGATTGAGCAGAGTGACAGGCAAGGAAGGTGATTGTAGCAGCTGTGTTTTGCATGGACTGGAGAGAAGTGATGTGGGTGTCAGGGAGGCTGAAGAGGAGGAGGTTCCAGTAATCAAGACTGGAGGTTTAGAGGTATGGACAGAAAAAATAAAAAATCCCATGCCTCTAGCATGTCTCCTACTCCTGTGGTGGCATGGACCTGGCTAAGGCAGCTCTATGCCATCTGGGGAGGCCCTTCTAGTAGGGGTATTCCCTGCTCCAGTGGGCAGATCCACTGCGTTTATGGCCCATTTACACTGTTAGAGCAGTGTAAAGAGTCCGGCTTGTCCTGGAGAATCAGGCCACCTGCACCAGTGTAAATGGCTACACAAGGTGCAAGGCAGTGGAGAATTTGTATTTTCTCTAAGTTGTAGAAGTTCAGGGCTTTCCGTCCCTAATCTCCCCTTCCTTTTACTCTCTGTCCTTTCCACTGTCTTCCCCTCCTCTGCCTGTTCCTCCCCTTAGGGCTGATTCGCTCTCGAGTGCGAGGGGCTGAGGTAGCGATGGCTGAGGTTCTCACCTTCCTGGACAGTCACTGTGAGGTGAACAGTGAGTGGCTGCAGCCGATGCTTCAGAGAGTGAAAGAGGTGAGACCCCTCCCCCATCATCTTTCTCATCTCACATAACCCCCGCCAGGATTTAGCTTTTTTTTTCCTGGCCCTGCCAGGCAGCTGATAGACAGCACCCTGCATATTGTGAGCTTCAGCATCGAGGGCAAGCATCCAAATGCCTCCCTGTCAAACTCAGATGTTTTTAAAAGGAGTACGGAGCCTAAAATATCCAGTGCAACTGGCACCTGCTGTGTATTACTGAGACTCTTACTGCAGGACCCCAGCACTCTCCTGTTGTGGGGACGGGGATGTTAATAGATGGGAGGGGAGATTTGTGAAAATCCTTGTGCCGCTGACTGCTACTTTAATCCTCCTGGATACTTCTTCCACATCCCCTCACATGTAGACAACACACACAACCTCTGCACGCACTGCTGCTCCCTTTCCACAGCCTCCTTCCAACTGCTGAACCTCCCCCACCCCCGAAACCTTCCTGCTTTTAACACCCTCTGCAGCAAGCACCGGGCCCACAAAACCACTTCTCAACACAAAGTGCCTCCAGGGACGTTCTTTCTGAGGTTCATTGGAGAAAGGATTAACCCCAGGGCAGATAGAGTGGAATATCAGACAGCAGCGTTGGCAGCTCTCGCCCTGAATTCGCCCTGGGGTTGAAGGGAGGATGTGACAATGCTGCTGAAAAACCTGCAGTGAAAGAGCAGGGCGGTGCAGAGGGGGACTGATCTCTTTGCCACCTGCAAGTGCCGCATTCTCCTTCTCTGAAGAAAGGAGCCCATGAAGTAATGGGGCCCAGGAGAGGAGTGGGAGGCACTTGCGCTGCTGCACATTTCATATGTCTGCTCAGTTTAGTATCGAGGGGAGGAAGAAGGTGAAACTTTAGAACTTCTTTTTAAGCCTGTTCAATAAATCCTCCATCTCAGTAGCCCATAAATGTCTACTTTACTTCTGCTCGTAAAGTCAAGCTCCTGGCAGGAGCAGCAGCAGCAGCAGCAGCACAGTGATGGTGTCTCTGCAGATGGGACTGAGTAGTTATTAGCAGGGATGGATCTGAGCTGCAAAGTTTTTGGACCCTGATCCAACCTGTTTAGAGTTCTGGGCTAGGATTTTGGTTCAGCCCATTATAGATATAGGGGTCAGTTGCCATGTTCAGATCTAGGTCCAGGTTCAGATTCCAAACTTGCCCCAGATTTTGTAGCTGTTTCTGTCTGGGGGTTTGGTTCACATCTATCTCTAGCTGTGAGCAGGCTGGAATGTCAGGCTGCCTGGATAGATGGTAACAGAACACAGACCATAGAAGGGCTGTACTCTGACACTGCTGTTGACAGCGCTCATGCGCTGGCAGAATTAACTCATGCCTGCCCTGTCACTGTCGATGAAAAACCAAACAGCACACCCAGGCTCAAGGCCTGAGTACAGGCCACAGCACAAAAAACTTGTTCTGAGAACAAGTGGCTGTGTGATCAGAAGGCTAGAGATAGTAGTGACAGACAGATGGCTAGGTACCTCCATCATTACCAACTCTCTCAATTTTATCGTGAGGGTGGAGATAGCTGGTGTTTTTCTTAAAGCCTCAGCTCCTGGAGTCAAGAATCTCAGCTTTCTTTTAATACAAAGTAAATTTCTAGCCCCCATGGTTGCAGAGAATAGCTTGAAAATGTGACTGGAGTGCTCCCTAAAGGTTCAAAAACCAGAAGGCAAATAAAAAGCACCCAATATTTCTTTATTTATTTTAAAAATCTCATGATTTCTAAGTCTGGCTCATTATTCTCAGGGACTAGTCAATCATCATGAGTAAATACTGTGTCTCCTTTGTGGTATATTAGTTGGCTATGTGGCTGTTTTGGGTTGGTAATGAGAATTTTTTTATTTTATTGGCCTTTTTGTTTTAAAAAAAATCGAAAGAATCCTGGATACCGATTCCTGCCTTTGTGACAGGGATATTAACCTTTGAAATTGGGATCCATGTCATGTGATTGGGGCCAGGAAATAAAGAGCTATCATTTACCATTGCTCCTGTGTGCTAAACGCATATTACAAGAGGGCCCTTAGTTCCATTTCCCTGTGTCATAGATATGAAGTTGAGCTGACAGTTTCCCTATCTGTAGACATGCAGCAGCCATGGATTCATTACCTAGCTGCCACATGGGAGGTAATGAAGAGTTGCAATGTAATATGCTGATGTATTTTTCCCTGTTGCGGTGTGCATAGCCTCATGTCTCTGATATCCTATTCTTTTGCCAGCCCCCCAAGAGAGACCTGATTGTTCTCCCACTCTTCTGTTCTCACAGGATTATACCCGAGTGGTGAGTCCAATCATCGATGTGATCAGCCTGGATAATTTTGCCTACCTGGCAGCCTCAGCCGATCTGAGGGGAGGTGGGTAAGGCTAATGGCTGGGATAAGTTAGACCTGAGGGGAAGGTGGACAAGGACCAGCTAGTGAGTGGCAGCAATAACAGTGCTCTGCTCTTTCTGTCCAATGTGTTTTGCGGCTTGGAAGGAACAGCTCCAGTGGAGAAGAGGCCATAGAGCAACTTGGGGGTATGCAGAGAGGCTCTCCACTCACTCTGTGTAACTGGTCCTGCATGTGGATGCTTCAGACACAAGACAGTAGTTTTTTAGGACTGAAGGTGGCTCTCTAGGAAAGGTCTGCCGGCAGATCGCAGGCCAGGCAGGTATTCAGGAGGGGTGCCGGAGTCTGACTCTTACAATGCTCCAGACCGGAATTCCCAGCTCCCAGTGACACCCACAGGCACCCCAACCCAGCCCCTCCTGCTATTGCTGAGCCCTCCAGTAACCCTGCAGATGAGCGATCAGAATGCACCCTGCTTGCTCTCCAAAACTCATCACACACACACCTGCCCATCCCAAAGCATGCAGGCCAACCCCCCTCACAACCACTAACATCACCTGATGGATAAGTGATGCAAGCAACCCCCCTCCAGCTGATTAGCGCTCCTTCTACTCAGCAGTGCCTAAACCCAACAATAGATTCCTCAGGTTAGGCCCCTAACCCAACCCCCTCCCCCAGCTGTCAAATCTGCCTGCACCCTCTCCATGATTCCCCCAGACAAATGCCACCATCAGCTATTGAAACCCACTGGTATCACAGATAGACTCCTGTCAGATGCAGAGCCATCCTGCCAGCGCACTGTGCTAAGCAGATGTCAGAGCTTCTTTCTATCCCTTGAAGAGCATCCCAAGGCCACACCTCCCAGCCGCCAAATCCTCCCACACTAGCCCCTGAAAAACATTCTCAACTCTCTTCCTAGCTGTGAAACCCTTCCACTACCATCCCCTGCCCCTCCAAGGCTCAACTCTCTCTCGCTTTCAATGGTGAATCCCACCTGCCAACACCTCCTCTCACCACCCTCCCTGCCTTCAGAACCCACCCAATTCATGGATGTCCATTACCTGGCAGCATTTTACGGATTACCCATAGCTCAATTCAGAAACTTGGGACAACTCAACAAGTGATAGACTTGGGAAAACCAATGGCAATGCACTGGAGCCTTTGTTCCCAGAAATACACCGTCATCCCACCAAGAGTGCTGATTAAAACCTCATAACTTTGTCAGCCAAAGAGGCGTAAGACGCACTGACCAGACTGCAGCAGCCCTGATTATCACCTCTCACCCTGACAACAGACTCCAGAAGAACTGGAAAGTAGTTGAGCACAGACAAGTATTGCTAAGGGAGGGGAGCGCCTGGAGGGACTCCAAATAGTCCAGCAACATTTGCAATGTCGAAGGCTCTTGCTACTTTGGGGCATGTGTGGGGTAACCTTGGGAACTTCTGCTCACTTGGGTCACTGGTGGCCTCATGCATTTGCAGTTCCAGTGTGCTTGGCTGGCTCCTGCTGGTTGATGTGAAGGGTAGTACTTGCAAATCTGGTGTGGCATCTGCCACAGGCAGATGGGGCTGAGGGGGCAAAACAGGCACCCTCTTAATGAAGGCATGGATCCGTTTCCAAGGCTAGTGGAAACCTGTGTGTGCAAAACAGTCACCAGGACCAACCAAAAAAAAAGGAGGTTTGCAACATCCTGTTAGTTTAATTTGATGTTCCCCTGATGCCCTTGCTGCAGATTTCCTGAGTATTCTAGTGGCTGGCATTGTCTTACTCTATTGGCATCCCTAGTGTTTCTTTTCTTCTCAGGGTTTGACTGGAGCCTTCACTTTAAGTGGGAGCAGATCCCTATAGAGCAGAAGATGTCCAGAACGGACCCAACCCAGTCCATAAGGTACCAGTCTTTGTTGGGCTTGTGCAGCTCTCTCTTTGAATGCCATTGTTAAGACTTCATCTTTGCATCAGGAGTGCACAAAGAACTTGCCTTGTGAGGACAAGATACCATCGCAGTCGCTGCAGATGCTGTGTGAGGCATTTGTCTTGTGAGATGTTTGAAGCAGCCATGTGACATGTGTGAAAGCTGTAATTTATCAATTCACTACTCCTTGAATAATGTAAGAAATAATGATTTTAAGTTAAACGCATTTACAGACCGTTGCAGCCCATTCAATCTGTCTACTCACGTGGCCCTTATCTCTCTAGTATCTGAGTGCCTCAAAAACTAATGAATTTATCCTCTCGACAGCATGTGAGGTCTGGTTGTGCTATTATCCCCTCTGATGGATAAAGAATTAAGGCACAGAGGCTGAACAACTTGCCCAAGGTCACACAGGAAGTCAGTGGCAGAGTCGGGAACCAAACCCAGTCCAAGGGCTTAACTACAGGATCATCCTTCTTTCCCAGCTTTGAATGTTCACATTTTTGACTGAGATGGGGGGGGGCACATAATGGCTTCTCTGTTGGCCAGTGTAGTCACTAGCTGGTTCACTACTGTGTACAGAGCTTTGAGAAAACTAAAGTGTGAAAAATGCTGACAAACCCCCCAAATTCTTGTCTATTTAGACAGCAAGATGCTTTAACTATAGCACCTATGAATTGGAAAGCATCTCTGTCAATAGTTTGTGAGCCCTGTAGCGGTCCTCACGGTGTCTCATGTTTCCGAAACCACCAGAATCCTGACAGAACAGCAGTGGGTATATGCAGCTGAGCCTTAGTAACTGTCCAGTGGTTGTTTGGATCCCACTGTGCCCGTGTGGTTCCTTCGTATTGAGTATGTTGTGCAAAGAGCAAAAGACACAAGACTAACCTTCTAAATACTGTGATAGAATCTAACAAGGGGAGAAAGGTGGGTCTATTGGTGAAAGCACAAGACTTGGAGTCAGGAGATTTGTGTTGTATTCCCACCTCTGCTGCAATCTCATCATGTGATTGAGGTGAGGAACTATGTCTGGCCAAATTTTCCTCATCTGTAAAATGGAGATAAGGATAATGACGGTGGCGCAGGGTTACGAGGCTTAATTAATGAATGTTTCTAAAGTGCCTTGTGATCTTCAGATGAAAGATCCTGTGCAAGGACAAATTATGATTGTTTTGTTATGCATTTGCCCTTTCTTCCTTCTCTCTAGAACACCTGTCATAGCGGGAGGCATCTTTGTGATCGATAAGTCCTGGTTTAACCATCTGGGAAAATATGACACTCAGATGGACATCTGGGGAGGAGAGAATTTTGGTGAGTTGTGAAATTAGTCATTGCCCTCTCTTTCCCCCCACCATCTCCCTCCTCACACAGAAAGTGACACCAGGAAATCTTTGTCAGACAAAATATGCTTTCCTGTGGGCATTTCATGTAATTAATATATTATTTGCAATCCACAAAAACACCCCGTTCCAAAGATCTGTGTATCAATGTAAGGTTCTAGACATCAGACAATCACAGTGTCAGTCAGATCTATATTACTGGCTCATGTGTATATCAAAGATATAAGCTCTTTAAGGTAGGGACCATCTTCTTGTTGTATGTGTGCACAGTACCTAACAGGACAGGGCCTTGATCCTTGAGTGGGGCCTCCTAGGTGCTACAGAAATACACATAAATAACAATAATATCTGTGGTAGTTAACATCAGATCTTTGGGAGAGATTCTCTTTCCTGACCCACTCCATAGTCATACAAGACTTCAAGTGGAACATCACCACCATTCAACCTTTCTATAGACATCCGTTCTTCCCCTAATAAAGGTGAGTTCTTATCCCATGACAATGGCTTTGAAATGTAGTGTTCCTAGTATGTCAGGCCTCTTTGGGAGTGGAAGCTGGGTACAGATACTCATAATGAAGACTCTTAAACTGGGACCGAGCTCTAAACCCTCTGAGGAATATCTTCCCAGGTACTGTTATTTCACATAGCAAAGCTCTGAAACCTGCTTCCCCAATACTACCAGAGGTGACAATTTGAGGCATCTTTTTCTCCCAAACGAGATGATGCCTTGTGCTGTAGAATCATCACATGTAAGTGAGGGTTAGAGAGCAGCAGAACTGAAAAGAGGAGCACAGAGAAATCAAGTATTTGGGGCTCGATTAAAATGAATTGCTGGTGAGGGAGAGTGGAATTAAAATAATTTATTTGTCTTTCCTGTTAACTGAAATGAATCTGTACATATCTCTTTCTGTGTTTCAATACCTCTTGTAGTAATAAAACCGCTCCCTCTGGCCTGACTCTCTGGAACTAGAAAGTGATTTTGCTCACTATTTGAGCAGTTCCAAGCATGGCTTGTCTGCAGTACATATTACTTGGGATTACCTAAGGAGCTTAGAAGAGTATTTTCCGTTAGACGGAGGGAACCCTCTCTAAGACACATCAGAAATGATGATCTGTAGAATTCAGACATGTGGCAGTAGGAGAATCATTAAGAATATGATAGAGCTGCCACTAATTTATTCCGTTTGCATTATTAATTAAGTTGCAGATAAATCCCCTTTAAAAGAATAATGTATCCCGTGCTTTCGGCTTCTGAAAGGATAAACTAGGAACGGGGAAAACAAAGTTGCAAGGTGGAATCTTTGTTGTAAAGATCTGATGTCGGGCTACTCAATACTATATTTCTTCAGATTTCCATAAGCCTCTGCTGATGCTCATCTCTTAAATTAAAATACAATATAAAGCTCATTCCACCTTGACACATAAATTATATGTCCATTAGATAATAGGAGGATAATAAAATAGAAAATGGTAATGGATATTTTTCATTTTTGTTTTGTTTATTGAAAACCAGGTTTTTGGTATATGAAAAATCTTGATAATGTTTTTTATAAAATTTTTATTAAAAATGCCACATTTTTTCATGAAAAACAAAATATTTTAATGCCAGCCATTTTTTTGTGGATTATTTTTTTACTTGCGAGTGAGCAGGGTTAAAAAGGAGGCAGAGTATGGGAGGCAAGTACATATCCAAAGGGATATGGTAAAAGGATGCTTCACTACACACTCCCCTACAAAATCCGTAGTGAGGACGGAGCCTTTGGGGAAGTGGAGAAACTCACAGTGCTTGAGTCATCTAAAACTGCAAAGCACTTGGAAACATACAGTACATAACAATCCAACATATGCCCCAGGGGATGGGCTAAATCACCTAGTAGATCTTCTCCGTCTCCAATTTCTATTCCATGTTTGAAGGAAATAAGTCAGAATAAAATGATGTATTGTTGTGCGACCTGCATAATCTTTTTGTCCTTTTTGCCTACTTTCAAGGATCCTGTTGCTTTATGGATATGGAATAGATACACTCTCTCTCTGCGTGCGTATGCGTGTGTGTGTGTGTGTGTTTGTGTCCGTCCACATCCACCTAGAATTGAGAACTGTCTTGGTAAACTGAACAAACTGGCTTCAGGATTTCACGATGGATACGTTTGATATAGTTATTAGGATGCAACCTGCCCCAGAATGAGTCAGAACCTAGTTCCAGGAGTGAAAAACCCAGTTGGATACAATCCCAAAAGAAACGTATAGCTTGGCTTTTTTCAAAGACCTTCCCTGCCTATGAGGCTGGGGAGCTTTCTTCTGCTGCTTGTCTCTCAACTGATCCCTGTTGGGCACAGACTGTCTGGGATGTGTGAGAGGAATCAAAAGATAGCAGTGAAAATGTGACTTATTAACATTTTCTCCTTTACTCAGAGGCAGAAGTAGAAGCCATTTTAAAAACAAATAACCCACTCATGTTAAACACCCTGCCCACTCCTTCCAAAGGAGCTGGACTGGCAATCTGGGGGTGGGAGGCCTGAAGTATGGCAGCCATGGGGCCTGCATGGCAGATTTCAGGCTGAAAGGATTTTTTTTTAACTTCTTAATGTTGTATCTCCTGCCCCATGGCCTGAGGAAGACCCCAGCAGGAGTGGTGCCAGGGTTTTTGCCACCCTAGGCGGCAGCGCTCCTCCTCTGAGCATTCGGTAGCAGGGGTCCTTCCACTCCGCGTCTTCGGGGCACTTTGGCGGCGGGTCCCAGAGCAAGTGAAGGCCCCGCCACCAAATTTCCGCCAAAGACCCGGAGCGGAAGGACCCCCCGCCGCCGAATTTCCTCCGAGGACGGCAAAATGCCGCCCCCCAAATCCTGCTGCCCTTGGCGACCACCTAGACTCGCCTAGTGGAAGCGCCGGCCTGGACCCCAGGCGAGTAAAGTTTTTTAAGGAGAATCTATATGATCTGAAGTCTCTGGAGGGCCCCATTGTTGTAGGGAATCTTATGCAAATCTCTCCAACTCCCCAGTTGACCTTTTTGCCTATTACCCTTCCTTTTTTGTTGCTTTCACCTCCACATGAAGCGCAAGTGGGGAACCCATCCAGTGTGGCACAGTGATTAAACTCGGAGGGGGGGACAATGACGGACAGACTCATAATCCTTAACAAGGGCCTGTCTCTTCTGTGATGCAAATGAGCTTCTGCACATCAAAGCCCCTGTGTTCCTACAATTCTTTAACAAAATGTTGAAATTGACTTCAGGATCAGCTGGGTTTCTGTAAGCAATGGGTGTGTGTGTGTTTCTCTCAAATAAACTGGACTGAATTCTGCTCTTGGGAGAGGTAACTTTGAGCTGCAGCCCAGTGTTTTCACTCCTCTACCATTTTTGGCAGAGCCAAGTGAGTTGGGAGCATTATAATGAGATGGTGTGATACAACTGAAACATTAATGTGAGATGTACCGCAGCTGCTGGGATTCCAGGGGCCAGGAGAGGAGAAGGGCAGGGGAGATACAGTGCTTAGATGGGCAGTGGTGGCCAAACTTTGCCATGCTGAGGGGCCACAAGCACCTGAGCTAAGCAGACATATTTAATTGGATATACGTAAACCTGATCAGCTGGGTTGTTGCCCTGAAATTAGAGGGAGAGAGCAACCATGGCCCACACTTGGCAACTGTGTATGATATGCTCTGCTTTGAAACTGTACTCCAGGGTGATGTCAGTGGGGGTGTGGCAAAGGGAGCAGGACTCCAGGCATGGACCGCTTAAGTAAACCAAAGCACCTCCCTGACTCCTCTTCTCACTGTCATTTCCTATTCTCTCTCACATATCCACCCTTTTCCTAAATCTGTTCCTTTCTCCCATGCACCTACTCTTCCCTGTAGACTTGGCACCAATTCTGACTTCTTCAGGGGTGTCTGTTTTCCTGGGGCAGCCCCATCTCTTGTAGACAGGGCTTGTGGGCCACTGAAGTCTAGTGTAATGTCAGCAACATCTGTTGCCAGAAGCCATTCTAAGTGTCTGGCAGCCACAAGGCCCAGGATAAATGAGTAGGTCTCTTGCTAAAGGGATGGTCTCAGAGAAAGGAGAGGGACAGGAGGAAGGTTGGGAAGTCTGAGAAGGATCAACTCAATTTTAACAAAGAGAGACAGGTTCTCTTTCCATCAATTCATCCTTCCTGGTTTTACTGTGGACTGTGTCTATGGCATCTACGCAGACAAAGGAGGCAAAGCCATTCAGGTGCAGTGTATGAGGTGACTTTTTTTGTTGGTATTCTAGGAAGTTTTACTTGTCTGGCTGTACCTTCTGATGCTTGGGATCTCTTCCAGAGCTCTCCTTCCGAGTGTGGATGTGTGGTGGCAGCTTGGAGATTGTTCCCTGCAGTCGAGTCGGCCATGTGTTCAGGAAACGCCACCCCTATGACTTTCCAGAGGGCAATGCACTGACCTATATCAAGTAGGTGTTGGAATATTGCAATGGCAAATGGATCATCTTGATATTTAGCATGTCTAAATAATCCTATATCTTTCTTTCCCCCTTTCCCTTTTTTTTTGCCTGGGGATTCAGGGAGGATGGCACGTGATTGAACATATAACAAGATTCAACTTGAAACCTCCTGCCTAGGCAAAGAAATTGTGCAGGTGCCCACTGTATAAAGCGTATCCCCTTCCTCTGGAATGCTAACCCAGAAGGACATATCCTCAGGCTATGGCTACACTGGCGCTTTACAGCACTGCAACTTTCTCGCTCAGGGGTGTGAAAAAACACCCCCCTGAGCGCAGCAAGTTACAGCGCTGTAAAGCGCCAGTGTAAACAGGGCTCCCAGCGCTGTAAGCTAATCCCCTCGTGGAGGTGGAGTACCTGCAGCACCGGGAGAGCTCTCTCCCAGCACTGGCGCGTGACCACACTTGCACTTCAAAGCGCTGACACGAGAGCGCTCCCGCGGCAGCACTGTAAAGTTTCGAGTGTAGCCACGGCCTCACTGTCCCTAGGGATCCCAGTCCTGGGTATTCCTGGCCCCGTCCATCTCCTTCTTTCCAGCTGAACCTGCCACAGGACTCAGCAGTTCTTTGTCACATTTTTTGTTACTGATTAGGAGATAGCACATGAGAGTTGCAGTTCCAGATGTACCACAGAGATGTATCTGCTGTGAGAAGAGCCACATGGGCAGCTTCCGTTGTAGCAGAGAGGGGAAGAGAATAAAAATGAGAGATGTTGGTAGACGTGTTGGGAGGGAGAAAGAGGTTGTTACAAAAAAACGAAGGGTGATATTGGTCTGTGACTAGTCACAAAGGGCACATCTAGACAGGGACAAAAGTAAACTAAGCTAAAGTGAACTAAGGCCACTTCACTTCTAAACGAGAGCGTCCACACAAGCTTAATGCATTTTAACACTCTTTAACTTCACACCTTTAGACTTGGTCTGTGCTTAAAATTTAGGTCAATATAGGTACATCAGTCAGAGGTGTGAAAAATCCACACCCCTGACCAATACAGCTATGCTGACCTAACCTCCAGGGTAGGCACAACTAGGTAGACAGAAGAATGCTTCCGTCGACTTAGCTACAATTGCTCGGGGAGGTGGATTACCTACAGCGATGGAAAAACCCCTTCCGTCACTGTAGGTTGCGTCTACACGGTGAGGTTACGCTGGCATAGCTGTGGCGATGAGTTAACTTTCCCGAGACCTGGTCTACACTTAAAAGTTAGGTTAATATAACCACGCCCCTGACTGGTGCAGCTATACCAATCTAACCCGCAGTGTAGGTGCAGCTGTGTGGACAGAAAGGATTTTCCATTGACAAAGCTACTGTCATTTGGGAAGGTACTTTTCCTACACAGCCAGAAAAACCTCTTCCATCATCTTGGGCTGCATCTAGGCTGCACTGGCAGAGCTACGGTGCCACAGCTATGTCAGTATACTCTCCATAGCGTAGACATACCCTGAATGTCTCCATGAGCACGTTCCTAAATTGCCAATGTTCCTTTATCTCCAGCTCTTGGGGGAGCTGCCGCAAGCTACTAGCACTCAGCATAGCTTCTCCTTGCCCACCTGCAGGAACACCAAACGCACAGCAGAGGTGTGGATGGATGAGTACAAACAGTACTACTACGAGGCCCGGCCTTCTGCCATCGGGAAGTCATTTGGAAGGTAAGCAGTCCCTGAGCCTGGCTAGCAGCCTTCCTGCTAATCGGTTTGTTCACGGGAAATTGCTTTCGCACTTTCATTGGGAAAGGGTAGAGAAAGGCTAAGGGCAAAGATGCCCTGCCCAGCACTATCTCAGAACCACAGCTCAAATGGCTGGATAACAAGATTTACTTTTAATTTACTTTATTTTAAATGGCAACATATGTCCTTCCTCCCCTGCAGTGCCCTACTTAACTTGCTCTAGAATACAAGGCCAGAGGGACCCTTAATGAAATTTAAAGGCAACAAATTAAGTGGATAGAAGAAAATACATTTTTTTACGCAGCATGTAACCAGTCTATGGAGGTCTGAGCTGAGCAGGTAACTGATCAGACATTCCTGTGCGTATGCTGCATCCAGAGCCAATGGGACTGGCTTTTACTGGTCTGAATGGCCATTAGGCGTTAGGGTTAGGCAGGCTGGCTGCCCCCCAAAAACCAACTATAGGTCAGTTCACATAGGTGTGGGCACAGGGGAAGTTGCAACAAGAACAGTGAACTTCCCAAAGAAATTTAAAAACCTAAAGCATATTTATTAACTAGGAGAGTACCATGAAGCCAAACACACCTCTGTGTGTATCAGTCTATGGACAGCACATTGATATTACTGCATTGGCGTAGGAGATCCCTGTTTATGGTTGTCTCTCGGACACATGTATGTTCGATACTGATGTATCTCCTATATGCACTCAGCCCTGTAGATTCAATATGATGTAAGTGCCACTCTGTGTTTTACATCATGTTTTATTTCTCATGAATTAATAAATGATCTTTTAAAAATGTCTTTGCCTGCCTAACATTTATCCGTCTGTGGTCTGGCCTGAGTGCGGCCCTTGGGCCAGAGCCCAAACACAATTCCAATCCCAGGTCCTCTGCTGCCTGTCTGTTTGTGATGGAGAGCTCTCTGTTACATGGGGTACATGAGCCTCCATGAGCCCTCTGGAGCCAAAGCCTGCAGCACCGTTCATGCAGATCTCTTAGTGGCTTCAGTAGCAGCTTTGTGTGAATACAAGCTGAGTCAGGGCTGCAGGATTTGGCCCTCAGTAATTACATAACGTATAGTACTGGCTCTGTAACGCTAACATGAAATGTACTTTTAGAAGGCTTATGTCACTGGTTAAAGGAACACCGTCAAGGTTAATTGGGCCCCAAATGTGACCTGCTTCCTTACCAGTTATATCAGTTTATAAGATCTATGTAGTTCTTCATAAGGTATTATGTATTATGGCTGCTCCCAGTTGGGTCCCTGAGGATGGCAGGAGAAAGAGGATGCATAAAAACAGACTCTTTCCTCTCCACTCACCACACCCACAGAGGGTGAGTATATTGATGAGGGGAAACCACTAGCTCTGCCAGCAGGATCGCACGCCCCAAGGGAGGAATGTTTGACTGGGCTTGATGTGGGGCCAGAGCCCAGTTCCCCGCCATTCCTGCACACCAGCTAGAGCCAAGAGAATCGTCTGTGGCGGGGCGTGCACTGAACACCTTTAGTACAGGGCTATGGGGTGCAGCATCAGAGCACAGTCCCTTCCCTCCCGCACCAACCGTATGGAGACATTATGCCCCCAGTGCTTTGTGCCTTCTCCACTACTCAAGCACTAGGGCTGCTCATCTGCCCCATGCCAATCGAGCACCCTGGTCTGTAAGAGCCATAATTTAACCCTTGATGTATAATTTCCTTTAGAACAAAAGCTTCACTACTCCTCTTCCAGGAAAAACAAAATCAGTGCCAAATGCCAACTCCTGAGCTACCGGACACTGACAAGCTAGTGCGTGCAGCACAGCCATAAGGAGCCCTAGAGTGACAATGCAGTTGTTTTTTTAAATGACCATTTACATTTAAAGTTTCCAAGGAGTCATTGTAAACACAGGAAAAATATCTATTACAAAAATGATTAAACACACCCTTGATCAGTGGTAGTGACCTGTTTAGTTTCCCAAGCCTGTCTGGGAACCAGCGGTTGTCTAAATCTCTCTCTTACAATAGAGCCCCACAGGGACACACAACAATGAAGACACCTTCTCAGCTCTCCAGTGGTGCCACTGTGCTGTGTTGTTTTTCCCCTGAGCTAGAGGAAGTGCAAGAAATTGCCAGAGTGTGTGTTCGTTTCTTCAGTCCCATATCAGGAGGCCCCTGCATTCACCCGTCCTTGTCTCCCACTTACTTCAATGTCCCTGCTCTGTCCCCATCACATTGGCAAGGAGGCCAAGGGCAAGGGGGCGACGTTATACAGCTTCACACATCCCTAAAACTAGCTCTGCCCTCCCTGCTACCCCTCATCATCTCCATTCACAGTATCATTCTGAACAACATGCTTTTGTTTCCAGTATTGCAGACCGCATGGAGCAACGCAGGAAATTAAACTGTAAATCCTTCCAGTGGTACCTGGAGAATGTCTACCCAGAGCTCAAGTGAGTTAATCCTCAACTCTTAGAAAGCTGGAAACCAGCTCTCTGAAAGGATGCGGAAGGTAGGCCAGGGAGGAAAGCACTAGCCTCAGAATTGAGGAAGATCTGTGGTAGCTGGGAAGTAGGAAATCAGGATTCCCATGTTCAGAGTAAATCCTGCTTACCCCTCTCTTTTTGGTGAGAAACCCTCCTTGATTTCCTGGCCTGCACTTCCACTTGACCCACCACCAGTTCTAGCTTGGACATTTGAGCTGGGAACAGGGAGGTGGAAAAGGATCTCTAGGAGGGAAGTGGGGAGAGGTGCAGCCAGCAGGTGGGCAGGTTGGATAGAGCACATTTTTGGGAGAGGGAAGGAGTGGCAATTAGGAGACCTTCAGGAAGCCAGGTGGGGCAGCACCCATTGTTCGTAGGAAGAGAGGACATGCAGTCAAAGGAAGTCAGGATGTGTGTTGATGGGAGAAGAGCTGCAGACTAACATGCCTCTGGAAATGAGTCTGTTAAGATCTTAAAGCTCTGTTGTGTGAATGCCTGTTTCTGAATTTCCGGTGCCTCAGGGATCTGAAATAAAGCGGCTTGTTAAGGTATGGTTTGTATATGAGCTTATGGCATTGCTGGAAGCGTGGAGTACAGCTCCCTCTAATCTAAGGCTCCAGCATTTTTGCTGCCCACTGTACTGAAGTCCAGGGCCAGATTAACCATTAGACCCAATAGGCCCAAGCCTAGGGCCTCTGACTCTGGAGTCCCAGTGGCATAATCACATACAGCCTGGAGCCCCCAAGGAACAAACGACATGGAATTGGGTCTGCCCCAGGGCTTAGATGTGAGATTTTCAAGGAAAACCCCAGATTCTGTAGCAACTGGCCTTTGTGAACTGGTAGCTGGCACTCCTCCTTCTGAGTCAGTACTGAACCAGTGCCCTAGCCCTGTGTTAGTGAGCAGCCATGTCTACACTAGGGATGTGTTATTAGAACTTGTTAGCTAACACATTCTACCAACACCCCTTTAAATCCTAGCTAAACAGAGCCTATGACTCAGTAGGGTTAGATGACGGTGGTTAAAAAGTAGGTAGCCGGCTGGAGCCCTGTCTACACAAGCGAAGTGCTAATTGCTACCACAGTGGAGATGAACTGGTGGTAGAAAGGGGGAAATTTGGGGCAGGGGAGGCTAGCATAGATACAGCTTTTTGCTGGAGGTGCTGTCTGGCACAGGAGATGCAACACTGAAGTCCTACCTTCTTGGGGATATTAAGGATCCCCCAGCACTTTTTGAAAGTAAGGGATACTAACTCAGAGTTCTGGCCAAATCCTAACTCACATTCTGTCTCCTCAAATTCCCTCAGACATTTCTATTGGATATAATATTCTTCATTTGCTGGTCCCAACTATTGTGCTGTGTTCCACTCTGGAGGCAGACGCATTTCAGTGGTGGTTGGAGTAATCTCGATATAAATACGTACAGTGCATCGAGACACTTCTGGCTATAAAGTGCCATGCAAATCTTGTCGTTTTTCTCCCAGGGTTCCTGAAAAGGAGCTGGTTCCTGGGATTATCAGACAAGGAGGACATTGCTTGGAGTCTTGGGGCCAGGACACAGCAGGAAATTCTGTGGCTGGTGTGGGAGGCTGCAAAGGGACAGTGAGCAATCCCCCTGTCAGCCAGGTGAGGCAGGCTTGAACTTGGCTCTTTATTCCTGCTTGCTGCATTTTAGCAGCTTTGACACAGTGGTACTGGGTGGATAAATGTTTAGGAAAGGTGTGTATGTGATCTTCAGCATATCGGAGACTCTCGGCAGTGTGTCCTGACAGTCGACAGTAGCCGCTTCTGCACAGCCTTATAATAAGTTACAGTCTCTCTGCTGTAAGGGGTGGACAACATGTGAGTCAAAGTTTGGCCCATATGAAACCATAATGAAACCACTCAGATTAAGCTAAAGCATTGCATGCTGGGACTTGTGTTCTCCACTGGCCACATTTCTGTTTCCAAGCTGGGGTGGCCTCAGGCGTCTCCATTTTATGCAAATTCGATGTGGGCCTTGGGCTTTGTGGCAAATTGTTACCATGGCCCTCAGTTTGACAAAGATCTACTGTATTAGATACAGATTCATATCAGTGAGATGGACATTAATGGACATATACAGATTCACAGGCAATACTCCATTAACCCTTGAGTGCTACAGTGTGCACTCAGGAGTTGAGCTACTTCTCATTTTCTCTGCCTATCTCATCCCTATAGTGCAAAATACAGTAAAGAAGGGGCACATTATTCCCGCTAAAGGTGAGCTGCACTAGGGTTCATGCATTACACTGGAGCATTTGGCCTGGGTCCATAGGAACTTACAGACACCACTTGCTGGGCACAGTACAAACATTCATAGGATTTTGAAGTGGTTAATATACTCTTAACTGGCACAGACGCTGGTGGAAATTGAAATCTTTGCTATAATTACTGGAAGAATATACACCTTTACCCTGACATAATGTGACCCGATATAACATGAATTCGGATAGAACATGGTAAAGCCGTGCTTCAGGGTGGGCGGGACTGCGCACTCCGGCGGATCAAAGCAAGTTTGATATAACGCGGTTTAACCTATAACGCAGTAAGATTTTTTTGGCTCCTAAGGACAGCATTATATTGGGGTAGAGATGTATTTAAATACCGATTCAGGAATGTTAGTCTGCACTTAAATAAAAATGTTTAAAGTACTTTTTAAAACAGTGTTTGTAAGGGGCAGTGTCTGGTTAAAAAGCAGTTTTTAAAGAAACCTCATTTCTTTATGTTACTAATAACACTGAAGATGAATGAAACGTAAATAATTTTCCAGTGCTAGCAATTACAGCCCTGTTACCAAGTGGCATGCTACCAGAACCATCATAGATCCTCCCCTGCTACCCCAGAATCTGTGTGGATCTGCAGGGTGTGCATTTGCAGGCCCCACAGCTTGTTCCATGGAAGAGGACAAACCAAAAAAAAGACTTTTCCAAAAGCTACATTCTGGATCAAATATGACCCAACACTGTCTTCTTTAAATAAAATCATACCAAAGCGCAATTCTAATCTGAGAAGTGATTTAGTAAACCAGCATTCTGGGAGACAGTTTGTCTCTCACTGTCTCCAGAGCAAACACACCCAGGTTATGAGAAAAAGATGTGTGAGTTTTTTCCTAGCTGCCAGCCCTGCAAACTCCACTTGGGGTCTGAAAGTCATGCACATCACCACGAGTAACAGAGATTCTCTAAGCCAGAATCTGTCCTTCATGGACTTGCTCAGGTGTAACTGAGGGGAGAATTTGGCTCTGCAGTTGGAGTTTAGCTAATAACTCCGTTGATGATGGGCGAGCCAGAATAGAACTCAGGTCCCGCTCCTGAAGTTGGCTCCACAGGGCTAACAAAATGTAAGATATAGGGGGAGAGAATATTTGTCACTAAAAATCAACAAATAATACTTAGAGGAAAAAGATCTGTTAAGTAAGAAGATGCCATTTTTACAGTGGTTTTCAGAGTAAAGCCACACTTTATGGTAAGCAGCCAGGACCCCAGCTGCTGTAAATTGGCATAGTCCCCATAACTTCAATGGGGGACTACATTACACCAGCCCAAGATCTTCTCATCTGACAGCCTTGCTACATCAGGGAAGCAGCCTGAGTAAACAGGCTATTTCATGCCAGCAAATGCTCATTCACATCTGTTATCTGTTGGGAAGAAGTTTGCAGCTAGCATCCAACATGCCATTTAATCAGACTCACTGTGCCATTTCACTATTGTTTGAAGTCACTGAAATGTATTGCACTCGGTCCCTCTGCTGGGCCACCGTCCCAGGGAATAATAATCTTAATACTTGATGAGGTGGGTGTCTATCAAGTGGCAGGAGGGATCACTGCAATGGCTTATCTTCTGTGGATGTGTGTGTGCTGTATCGAAGTGTGTGGGTTTAAATGTATGTGTTTTGCCTAACTTGATAAACTGTCTGTTATCCCCATTGGACAATCGCTGCTGACTTCTGGGAGAAGTAGGCAGTGAATTTGCCTATTATGTAAAATAATCAGAAACTGTTTCCCGTTACCTCAATGAGGAGACAGGGTCCTACCTGCTTTGCAGGCCAGTAGAACCCTGGTTATGTAAGGGTGCTGCGCAGGGAGACACTTGGAACCCATGGATAATCTGACTATTGGAAGCCAGCCAGGCAGGTTTTGAAGTTCACATGTGAGGGTTCCCCAAACCTGAACACAGACTTCAAAGCCTGGTGCCAGACCTGCCCAGGACCTGCCAGCTCAGTCCATGGGAGTCTCTTCTCTGGTAAGGACTGAGTGAAGACTCCAGGATTTGGTTCATTTTTTCTGTGATATCATCGCTACCTTAATGATGGAATCTGTATCTTTTTGTTTTCTCCTCCATAGGAGTGGGTCTTCAGTGACCCTTTAATTAGACAGCAGGATAAGTGTCTCTCCATCACCTCCTTCTCCACCGGATCTCAGATCACACTGGAAGCATGCAATCAGAAAGATGGCAGACAGGTATTGTACTGCCTTCATCATGCTGTCACTGTCCCATGTTGGTATTAGTGCCGCCTAAAGACAAGAATTGGCACTGGCAAGGTGACCATATAAACTAAAAGGTCTCTTCCATTTCTAGAATCTAGGATTCATCCCCCACATGTACATTTTTTGTCTTTCATAAACTCTGATGTGACCCTTCCCCTTACCAGGGATGGGATACAGCTCACATTGCTCTGAGATACCCAAGGGAAGTGGTGAACGTGTCATCATTTACTTATTTAGGGATATGTAAAATGTGCTTATCGCTCAAAGCTGAGCTTGCCTCTTGGGGTGGGGAGACAGGTGCCTCACACAGCCAGGACCAAATTGGGTTCGAGGCCTGAGTTGTTAACTGGACTGGACAAAGCACAATAGGGGAACAATCCTGCACTGCTAGAAAATGAATGGGCTTGATGACTTATTAGGGCTCTTCTATTCCTGACTTCTGTGCTTCCCTCAGCAATAAGGGAGAACAAGCATTGCATTGTCCAGGGCTGTGCTGGCATCTTTGCTAAGGTACCTATTGCTTGGTAGCCCAGAGATATGAAGCTGCATAGCCTATGACCAGTCCCCAGCACCATCTGTTCTAAAGTACTACACGTGTCTGAATTTAGCCCTTGCTAAAAGGAAAGTGATTTTAAAAGCATCAGAAATTCAGCCAGGCCAGGAGCATAGATGTCTGCAGAGAGTTGGTTAATGCAAGAGTCTCTCGAAGAGTGGTCACTGGGAATACGCTGGGACAACTCTCACTGTTGCAATTAACCCTGCAAGAATAACCCAAGAGGGCTGTACTTTCTTGAGTCTTTCCCCCTCTGGGCGACCACAGGCACCCCTAGCTGTGTAATTAGATCTCTCAGCTCTCCATAAGGGCGTTACTGAGTCCTCCTTCCAGTAGCAGAGAGGATCCTGGCAGCTGCCAAGATCTTCAACTGCCCCCTCCTCCAGGAAGGGCAGAACTGGGGGAGCAGTGGGGCCTAGCACCTTCACAATGGCAATATTGTGGGGGCTGATCTATGTTTCCCTCCCCACAGTATTTCCTCTGTACCTAGGGAGAGTGCAAGACAGGGCAGCCCAGGCCTTTCTCCTCCTCTGGCTCACCCCCCCCCTCCTTGACTCCAAGAAGAGGGAACCGGAGCTGGGCTGAGTGGAGAAGGGCAGCAGGGTGGAGCTGCATCATTTCTGGGGTGGTGGGGGGGGGGGAGGAGAAAGGGGACAGGCTGTTTCCCCACCAGGGTTAAAGCTGGGGCAAGGAGCAGGATGTTGGGTGTCCTGGGTGCCTGGGATGAGGGAGCAGGGACACCATGCTGCCACAGCCACCCTAAACACCTGCTTCCTGTGCCACGTGTCTCCAAGGCCAAGATGAGTGCCTGCCCTGCCACCCTCTCCCGCCCCTTCAGCTGCCTTTGAACCACTTGTCTGCAGTCCAGATCCTGAAAAGTCCAAATCTCTTCCTCCCCATTCACCACAGCCCTCTGCTGAGGGCACTAACAGAGAACATGTTCCTTGAGACTCACCCTCAGACACCTTCAGTGGTGACCATCTCCCTGTTCCTACCATTTTCTTCCAAGACATTATCTGTGTTGTCTAGGACCACCGCCGTCAACTCTAGAGGGCAACTGAGTTCTTTTGCTTTGCTCCTTCTCCTTTCCCTCTCACAATTCTCTTTCCTCTACTCTGCTCCTCTTGGCTCTCCCCCTTTACAGGGGGCCAGAGTGCCACTGCTGAGCCTGGGGCCACACAGCCCACCCCCAGCTCTCCTCCTTGTTTGGCTGGCAGGACACTTGATGCGCAGGTTACACCCTTCTTGTCCTGGACTTCTGGGCAACAGGATTTTTTCCAGCCTTCTGGGAACTATATTTGAACCTAGTGGTGGCCAATACAATGCATACCTTTCAACACAGCCCCCAGCCTTGAGTATGTTAGAGGACATGGGAGTGCAGTAGGGTGACTTTGCTCAGTGCATCTTTCCCATCTCATTCTGCTCTTCAGTGCTTACAGCACTGAAAAGTTATCGGGTAGCTGACAGCTGGAAACTGGGTTAGGAAGGTGAGGAGAGAAGCCCACTCTGCCATATCTCTGTTCCCAAACACTCTCCTTGTTAGCCCAGACTTGCACTGATACAGGAATCACCTGGTAGCTGCCAGCTTCAGTTTCCACTTGATCTGGGAGCTGGCAGAGAAAATCTGAGTCCCCAAAATGAAGTTGAGGCATTGTCTCAAATGCAATGCTAGGAAAAGGGGGGGTGGGCAGAGAGGGTGTGTGAAAGGGAGGACCCCTACTAGTTAAAGATCAGCATCAAAATTAATAGCAGTGGTTGCCAGACTTATGGGTGCGGTTACACAATACCCTTTGTCAGCCCAGGACACGCAGCCAGCTTGAACACTGCTCGAAGAGAGCTCCAGCTGCAAGAATCCGAATTTGGAATTTGAATCCCAAAAGTTCAGAGCTGTTTGCATCCAGGGTTTACCATTAGCCCATTATATAGAGATGGGCCCAGATTCAAAATCCAGATCCAGGGTTGGATTCAAGCCCATGTATCCCATCCCATCCCCACAAAGTTCAGGAGTGTTTGGAACTTGAGCTTTGGTTCATCCCCATCTCTAATTATTTGAAGCATTTAAACAAAATCCTTGTTAACAGACTGTCAGCAAAATCATCTGCTAGGTCAAGTCCTTGATTTGAGTCCAGCTCATCCACATAAGGTAATGGAAAACAATGACTCACATCCTTAGTAGGCTGGCTCCAAAGTTTTAGTGTGCGCATCTTTGTAATGAGACCACTATAAAACTGTCACATCAATGCTGTGTAAATCACTCCAATGGTGCAATGAATCCACGTGTGTTAGTGTGCAATGATTTTTCACGTCTGGCTAGAGGAGCTCACATGCCTCTCTGGCGCACAGAGGACGCTGGCCCTGCTGGGCTAGAGAAGAAGGCAGAGGTGGCAGAAGCTTGCTTTGAAAGGGGGAGGGGAGCCTGAAGTTTGGGACAGAGAGTGTGCACTGAGGAGCCTGTGGTCAAGGTGCAGATGGAGCTTGGGCAGTGCCAAGTGCTCTGGCAGCTGCAGAAAGGCAGAACAGAAAGGTGAGCAACTGTTGTTCTGTAGCCAAGCCAGAGTAGACTGTGTCGCAACACCGGGAGCCTTGCTCTGTTACTGAAAGACAGTTTGATTTGATGTTCAGAAAGAGAATAAAGACTTGCAAGCTGTAGGCCAGTCAGGTCATTCAAAGACTGTTGTTTTTGCCAGAAAGGCAAGCAACAGTTTAATTTGCGAGCCATATCAAAGTAGTGGTTGTAACAACAAAGTACAGAGTCAGAATAAGTCCATTTACATATATGCAAGAAAGCACTTGATGGAGAGATCAGAGAATGACCCACGTCTAGAAGCATTCCAGCCCCATCACGCTATTCTGTAATGGGCTAAAGGGGACCAGGAACAAAATATATTTGACAAAACCATGATCATGCAACAGGAACAGCTGGTAGCTGGCAGCACTGCTGAAGAGCTAGTCAAGTGCTATTCTGTGTGATCAGAACCAGATTTCAAACCAGATGGACATTATCCATAATAATATTTAGATGTTAGCATTTCTGCTTGAATGTCAAATACATTATTGCATCGCCTCAGACTGGTGGTGGGTGTGGCATTTTAATTTGTAATAAAGTGAGGACAAATATAAGACCAAGTGAGAGTCAGACACTAAAAACAAGAGAATAGAATTGAGAAACCCTGGCAATAAGATTCCAAGACAGAACAAAGTCAATGCAGAGAAATCCCATTAGACAAAAGTATTTCATTGTAATTTACCTGAGAGAATGAGACCCCAGCCTGAAGATTAGGACAGTCTGTTTTTTTGTGGGACGACCAAATCTGAAGTCATAGCTGTCTGCCTTTTTTCCCAGCTTGCTGCTCAGGGATGCATATTATCTGAGATACAGACAAATGGAGCTATGTGCAGACAATCAAAACTCAGAGAAAACTTTACAGTTTTGTAAGTGCCTGAGTCAGTATCTTGACAGTAATAGCCAGGTAAAACGTTCCTTTCAGTATACCACAGCTTGAAAGCAATTTTCAGGAGACATGAGATTTTCTCAGCTCTGATTTCCTTTTTGTTTCAGTTTTGTGAATTTCAGCGCTCACAGGGAGAGTGACAGCACTTGTTAGATTCTGGCCTAGTGCACCAACTGCCATACAAGCTTTCCTATCAAACACCTCTGTTTACACACAATCTTGTGAAACATCTCCTGTGATTCCAGTTCTAGGCTCCCTGCAGCTTTGCAAATGCACCTCAGTCATGACCTGCAGTACCCTCTGTGTCAGAGCTGGGACGCGGGTAGCCAGGCCTAGTAGTCAGAGCCAGAGCCCACAGTCATAAGATAGGAGTCTAGAGTCAGCCAAGTCAGGACACTGGGAGGTCAGAAGCAGGAGACAAACTCAAGGTCAGGAGCCACAAGTCAGATGCCAGGAAATCCAAGTCAGGGGAGCAGGAGTAGGTGGTATGTAACAGGAGTGGGTAGTACAAGACTCGCAGAGCAGAGGGGAGCCCAGTTGTTCAGACAGCTTCCTGTTCTTGCTGCTGGCTTAAGTAGGGCCAGCAGGCCAATCAGTCACTCTGGAACTCTGCCAATCAAGCATCAGGGGTGGAGCCTGACAATGGGACTGGGCTTTCTGGGTCTCAGGTAAGCTGCTGCCAGGTGGATGGTTGGAGCATGGCTGCTTCCATGAACCTTTCAGGCCCAGGTTTGAGACCTGTGGCTCATAACACCCTGCTATTCCAATTATCAGCTTCACCCAGTGTACCTATGTCTGGTCTACACCTTAAGTTAACCTAGCTATGTCACTCAGGGATGTGAACAATTCAGTCCCCTAAGAGCTGAAGTTAAGCTAACCTAAGCTCCAGTGTAGACCCTACTAGGTCAACACCTGTGCTGCCATCCTAGTGTAAACATACCCCTAATTATATACAACACCCTGCTCTTCTACTCTTACCTGACCTTGACTGCCGCCAGTAGCTTCCTGGGTTTACTGAGCTATTTTTAGTCATTTGCAAAAATTCTAGACCTGCTAAGACCCATGATTGCCTGTAAAATTATTTGGACTGACAGAAGTTAAAAACCAACTTGTGCTCACACTGAAATATTACAGTACTCTTATACCTTGGGCTATATTTTACACTATCAGAGTGGAAGGACTGAATGGCTTTTCCTTCAATAATATAGTAATAATATTTGCGAGACAAGGTGGCTGAGGTAATATCTTTTATTAGACCCACTTCTGTTGGTGAAAGATACAAGCTTTTGAACTCGGTGTGGCTCAAAAGCTAGTCTCCCTCAACAACAGAAGTGGGTCTAATAAAAGATATTACCTCACCCACTTTGTGTCTCTAATATCCTGGGGGGACTTACTTAGCTACAACAACACTGCAAAGGGTAATGATATTTGGCACTTACAGCACTTTCATTCATATATTGCAAAGCACTTTAGTGCACAGTAGGGCTAGTTGGACAGTTTCAAAATTGTGATGACATTTTGATGGGAAAAAGAGAGAAAATTTTTGTGAAAATCATGACTTGTTATCCAACCAGTTCTAGTGGGTAATCTGTATTATCTCCTTTTGACGGAAAGGGAGGCAGAGGTACAGAGAGATTCAGGCCAAAACTTGTGAACAGTTGGCAAGCCCAAGGAGTCATTTCAGAACTGGGAACCCAAAATCTTGAGCTGGCACAAAGTATCCAGCCAGTGGTTTGTTTCACTGCATTTTCACCCAGCACAGGGAAGTGTGCCTTCTACTGGGTCATCAATATCACTTCCCACAATACATAGGTGTTCCTCAGAGGCTCCCATCTAACCAGGCCAAATGTGCTTGGTGGGTGAGAGTTGGGAAGATCACAGCCTGAGGCTGCATGGCTGCAGGTAGTTTCCTGTGAAGGTTTTTGTGATTCCCCACAAACACTCAGTTTCCACCCTCTCCCTGTACCTTTATTCATCTGTCTATCTGAGATATCATACCCAATTGTGCTGCCCCAACACAAGGTTGTTATCAGGGTCTGTGGAGCACCATTTAAAGTGTGCCGGGGGCATAGATTTGTCCCTGTGCCTGACCCTCCTCTTCCCCTCTCAGGCTCTCTCTTTCCCTACCAGCAACCTAACCCCTGAGGTCCATGAGCCCCTCAACATACATACTCCAAATTTGAAAGAGTGGCATTGCACCACTCAGGTTTGGCCCAGCTGCCCCTCCATCAGATGGAGGGGAGGCCAAGCCAAATTTGAGTGAGTGGCATTGTGACCTGTCGCGGGGGGGTGGCAGTGCCAGTCAGGTTTGGCTCAGCCAAAAAGCAATCAGGCCACTGCTGGGCAGCCCACTCAAACAGTCTGTGATTGTTCTTATAACTCCTGTGGGCCCTCGAGTGAAGCATAGTGAGTCTCTAGCCACTTTACTGCTTCCTCCTGGATACTGAGGGGGGGAGGAGGGCATAACAACTCCATGCCTGGATGGGGGGAAATTAATGAGATCAAAACCACTGCTTTCACCTAAAGAGAAGAACCAACAACTTCAGCTTGTACGGTCAACACACAAACTGCTACCTGCATAAAATTCCTACAGCCAAATCCCAAGCCTGTACTTCCTCCCCCACAACCCACCTACCACTTTCTACTGCACTGAGAGATTCAGGATGACTCTGAAAAAGCTGCTAGGCTTTCATGTTGTGCAATTAACTGAGAAGTTCATTTGTTTGGTGTAGTTCATTAGCAGGAGGAAATGTGTGGTGCTGAACGCTCCCTGTGTGTCCTCCTGCTGCTGCTGTCGCTGCAGGCCATTCCTGGAGACTGAGCGGCTGGCACCTGCTCAGCGAACAAAGGCTCACAGATCAGTGGGTCTCTAATCTGGAGAAATCACATGACACAGAATCTCCCACTGGGGCCAGGTTTCTCCTGGGGGGAAAAGGAAAGGAAATGTCCCTTGCTAATTGCCATGGTCACAGATATCTAATATCTGGTAAACTGCAGCCTTCTCCTTCACAGCAACGATTCCTAATACAGGAAGCCATAGCACATACGAGGAAAGGCATCCATAGGGCAGATGCAAGGTGGAGAGAAGGCCTTCACATGCAGAGGTATTACCGAAATGAGGGAAGGCACAGTAAGTTCTTTTGGGGATTCCCAGAGTGGGTGTGCCCTTCTCCCAGTCCTTCATGACGGTATCTGCTGCTCTGTGGATTACTTCCTCCCTGGCTCTCTACACAGTGGGCCTCTGCCAGGTGATAGCCAGTCGAACCTGGAACCTGGATTTTGGGTCCTAGGAGGCAGCAGGTGTTGATGGCACTGTAAGCTCCATCTTGCGCTTCAGGAAGGGTTATAATTCCACCTCCACAATATTTCTGGCCCTCCTCCTAGCACCCTCCCTGATCATATTGATTTCTTCCCGGTGAAGCAAAGGCCAGTCCCCCAGCAGGAGCCCCCTTAGTCAGAGCTGATAACAGTGGCAAGCTGAGGGTTAATATTTGTAAAATCACCTTCAGGACTAACTGGACTGAGCGGAGAATACCCTACATTGCACAATTGCTCTGTCATGCGAGAATAATAACCAGCGTATAGATAAGCAAGAGGACAATGAGGAGCACCCGGACACTGCTGCAGCAGGAATTATAAATAGTGCCGTAATTAAATGCTCTGTTAGCAAGTTGATATAAACTTTAACCACTGGATTTTCACTGAATGTGGCTGGGAGCTGAATACCTGCAATATGTGGCAACCTAAACTGTTCACTGGGTCAGTTACCCATGAATGACAAGGCATATAGAGTTCTAACATTAATCTAAAAGGGGAGGCAAGTCTGACAGTTCCTCTAGGGATATTTATTCCCTGCATATGGCAGGTCTGAAATTGCTCCAAACCTTTCAAGCCAGCCTGACGGGCTGTCCCCCTTTTCTCGCATCGATCAGGCCGTCAGGCCAAACATCCTCTTCATATCACCAGGCTGTCAAGCTTACTGAGCACTCAAACCTTGTGTCCTAACTGGGCCATCTGCTTGACTGAGAAGAGGGAGACAGGAAAATCCCAACAGTCGGGAGTGCTCCGTCCAGTGTAGCTGCTGAAATCAGCCATCTCTGAGTAAATGAATGCCAGAGAACCCTGGTGGAGATCTCAAAGCCATGTTATTACTATTATTTATTTATGGTAGCAACCACTACATGTTAGGCACTTTACAGCCAGACAGGAAGACCCCTGTCCCGAAGAACTCACCATTTAAGCAAAGAGGCAAGTAATGAGAGATTGGGGCTAAGGGGAAACAATACATACTTTGTCCTTTCACTGTAAGCATCACAAGCACAATGGCCACCAAGAGAATTCTTTGTGGGTGGAGCCTTGCGGATGAGCCCAGGGATGTTGCTCCATGCGTAGCGGGCAGCATGGCAGAAGGCATAGAGGCATTTATTGAGATGCTGACAATGGGGCAGTCAGCATAGGTGCCGACTCCGTGGGTGATCTGGGGCTGGAGCACCCATGGGGAAAAATTAGTGGGTGCTCTGCACCCATTGGCAACCAAGCTCCCCTCACCCCCCGCCCCACCTCCTCTTTCCTCGAGCATGCTGCGTCCTCCTTCTCCTCCACTTACCTCCCAGCACTTCCTGCCTGGTGTTAACACACTCCTGGAGGGAGGGGGAGGAACAGGAACATGGCGCGCTCAGGGGAGGAGGCGGAGCAAGGGTGGGGATTTGGGGAAGGAGTTGTAATAGGGGCAGGGAGGGGTGGAGTTGGAGCGGGAACTTTAGGGAAGGGGTTGGAATAGGAGCGGGGCCTCATGGAAGGGGTGGAGTGGTGGAGGGGGACAGGGGTGGGGGTCGAGCACCCATGGCAAAGAGGGGAAGTCATCGCCTATGGCAGTCAGGGTGGAAATGTTGGCAGAGTGGAGGAGTGTTGGGCAGCTTGAAGTGAGATCAGCTTGGATAAGTAGGGAGAGGCAGAGTTATAAAGAGCTTTCTAGGTGGTGATAAAAAGTTTGAATTTGATGTGCTAGCGGGTGAGGAGCCAGTGGGGGGCTTTAAAGCGGGCAGCGACATGATCAAATCAATGGGCAAGGAGATGACGACTTGCTGTGGCATTTTATATGGAGTGGAGAAAGGCAAATAAGCTTTGGGGAGGGCAGAGACAGAGGTGTTGCTGTAACTAAGATGAGATATAATGAAGGCCTGGACCAGAGAATTAGCTGTGTGGATGGAAAGAAAATGAGGGGTCTTGGCAGTACCAAGGAGGAGGAAGCAACATGATTTGGATGTAACCTGGATGCATGGGACAAGGGAAAGGGAGCAGCCAAAAATACCTCAGGTCATAGGCTGGAGTCGGAGGGTGGTGGTGTTGCAACAGTGACAGAGGGGGTGGAAGTGGATAGAGTTTGGGAGAGAAGATAAGGAATCTGGCTTCTCCCATATTAAATTCAAGCTGACAAAATAGTCCAGAGGAGATGTGGGATGGGATGGGATGGAAGGGGCCTGGCTAGGACTGGAGAGCTAGATTTGTGAATTGTCTGCAGAAATTAGACAGAGGAAAGAAAGGCTCTTACTTCGAAGTGGCAGTTTGATTTTAAGGCAGCTCCATTGGCTTTTAAAGCCCTTAATGGAGAAGGGACTTGGCTACATCTGAGACTTCCTCCTTGAGCTGCTGCTTGATGGCAATGTGCATTGTTCGAACCCCACTCACCTTTCAGCTTTCTCCATCCCGCCTTGGCTCAGCTGATGAAGGGCCGTTTGCAGAGGTGGTTCTGAGGGTGTTGAATTCCTGCCCTCGCCGCCTCTGCCTGGGCCTGTCCTTCCCCACGACACTAAACAGTGATAGAACAAACACTCCTCTGCAAAACAAAGTGTTCATGTGTAGGGCCAGGTTGCAGCCAGCCCCCTTTTAATGCCACCTTGGCTTCTAATATCATAGTTGGTTTTATATGGTATGTTTTATGCCATTGTAATTATTATTCGTGCCAGATTCTGCTGTGTTACGCCAGTGTAATCTCAGCGCAGCCCAGGTTTACACTAAGCTAAGCGTGAGCAGGATTTGGCCTGCACCCTGAGGCAAGGGGATTCTTTGTGGGCCAGCAGGTGCCTAAAGATGCAGATAAGGAAGTTACGCACATAACCTGCTTAGATTTTCTTGAAAATCCCACTAGGTGCCTATGTGCATCATTAGGCTCCTAAATACCTGTGAAAACCTGGCCCTATAAGTCCAGGGGAACTCCTATCAGCCAAACCCTGATTATGGAAAATACAGAGGATTCCAGATTTTGGAAATGTCACCCCAAACCAGAATTCCAATTTCCTGAATTTCCACCATGTCCCCCTGCGAATTGGGTTTCACCTGTTCCAAACCTTGCTTCCTGTTTCAAGCTGGGAAGGGCTGCTTCCATGGTGAAAATAGGGGGAGCCTTTCATCTCACTACATTGTTTCTTCTCTCTCCTCCCTTCTTCCCACCCCTTCTCCCAGAAATGGAAGATGAAAGGCAGTTTCATTCAGCATTTTGTCAGCGGCCTCTGCCTGGAAAACCAGTCCAGCAGGGTGATGACCAACCCATGCCAATCGGATATACCCGGCCAACAGTGGGAGCTGCTACAAGCCACATGATGGTAGCCCGGAAACCTCTCTGTTTCTTTTTGCATGAGACTTTGGGAATGGAAGGGGTTAGGGTGGGGAGTAAAGGTTTATTATTTCTAACCCTAATGTTTCGATTGTGATCATCAGCAAGTCACCATTTCAGCTGAACATTCACTGCTTTTGAACTTTTAAGGAAGAAGTCAGGGGAGGGGGAATAAGAAGTGGCACGGAAATTGATCCATCCCTTTCTTCTCCGCTGTAACTGACATCCTCATACAACAGCAATCAGAGGTAGGAGAGGGCACAACCCAATAGCCGAATAGAGCTCAGAGCGACAAGTACTGACTAACAGCTCTCTCCTTTCTTTGCATTGAAATTTATGATCTTCAGTCCTGTGAATTCTGTGTAACCAGTGCTCTTGACAACGCTTCTACAAACTCTTGGTGGCTCCTGGGCTGCACTGGCTTTCCTCTGTAACATCTTGTGTTATTTTTGTGTGTTGTCTCGAACTGCTGCAATGAGGTTGCTTTGTGGGAAATGTAACGTAACTAATGCATGGGTTGGGAGATGGGCGGTGGACCTTAGGGGCAGGGACTGTATTGGGACAGGGCTAGCACACTGGGGTATCATTCATAGCTGGTCTGCAGGCACTGCCATTGTACACATCATTTGTAAAATGGATGGGGAATGGACAGAAGAGGGGAAATGGACAGGGGAGCAATGGGGGAAGGTTTGTAGCTGTGCAGTGTTCCACTGGATCATGTCAAAGTCATTCCTTCCAGAGATTCTTTGTACAGCTTCCCATTTCCTATGGCAAATAGCCAGGATGGTCAGGAAGGCTTCTGTGGTGAGATTTTAAAGAGGCCAATACCATTGCAGTAGGTGGTAATCCAAACCCAACTCTCATTAACAGGTCAGATTGGTGTGCTTCATATGACTGAGTCCTAGGATAGGATGCAAGCTTATTATGAAATGCCAGTATCTGTATAACAGCCCCTGCTCTTGTACCCTACACCCAGGGAACGGATGAAATAGCCAGGCTCTAGCCTGTGCATGTCCTTCCTCCCTCAGTGTTATTCTGCTATGAGTTGACCTGACATTCAGAAAATGATTGGCTAAACTCTGGGATATAGGAGGTTGCTGGAGGTTACTCTGAGACTGATAGATCTGATGCTACAACTGCTAGGAAATGTCCGTTAAGCCCCACCCTAAAGGCATTCCATGGCACTGCACTGACAGTGTGTGTTGGTGTATTCTGTGAGGACAGGCCAAGCAATGTTGGGAGGGAGGGGTTGGAGGGAACCTGTATTGTTTCCTTCTGCCTTTCCTCGCTGGGATGCACTAACAAAGAGAGAACGCAACCCCCTGGGTAATTACCATGTTCTAACTGTAGGTTATGCCGAAGGAGCGCAGTGAAATAGCAACCTGTGTGTGCGCATGTGCTGCCCATGTGAATGCAGCCTGGGGTAACAGCTCTCCCTTTACTAACCTTCACCCTCTCTCAAAGACAGGCAGCTAAAAGATTTGAGGATTTTGCTGCTCTTCTTTCGTTAGCTCTTCCCAGCTGAGAAGACCAACCTTTTCACCCACCCACCTTCCCTTTTCTGAACCCAATCCCCGTTCTATTAGTGCTCACACTAAGGCATTTCCTTGTGCTCTCTCTCACTTCTAAATGGGGGATGCATACACTCCAAGTGTTTGGTGACTCACACCCCAACCCTTTCCATTTTCATCCATCATGCATAGGTGGAGAGAGAGCGCAAGAATTCACCCCTCTGCTATTGGCACAAAGGGGCTCTGCTCATCACAATCTGCCATGCCTAACCCCTTCACTGCCAAACAAAGTGTGCTCATAAAGGCCTCCAGTTCTTCTTTTACTTAACTGAATATGGTGCGGAAAGGCCTGGTACCGGGAATACTTGTGTATCCCAAGTTGTGAAGGAGTTAGCAGAGCTGAGCCTTTCCCTTCTTCATCCAGGAGACCAAATGTCTCCTAAAGATATAGCATCAGGATACAAATCCGTATATCGAGAACAATCTGTCTGTATTATATACCTGAGGTTATCAAAATAGGGGAAACATTAAAAATTTAGTAGATTTTTCTTACTTATGCTGTTTGCTTTCTACAAATAGAACAGCATGTTTCACTTTCTCTTTCTAGCTAGTCCCTTTTTGTTTTCTGGGAACCCCCCAGTTGTGCATCATATTTGAGTTCCCAGAGTTGCAGGAGGTGGGTTACATCTGGGGGGAAAAAATTGTTTTATTTGACAAGCCTATTACACCCTTTGTATTGCTGTTGGATTTTGTAATCCTCACAACCACCACTAGAACCGGGAAAATATAGCAAAACAATGAGTGTGTTTCTTTAAATTCTAAACAGCTGTTTGCTTTGACCATATCTGTGTCTTCTTATTAATTCTCTATTCACAAACGATTTATTTGCACACTGTTTGGACAATGGTAGCTCTTTGTACCTGTATCTGCATGTGAATAAGAGTGCTCATGTGAAAACAAGAGGATTCGTCATTTACTGTTATTCTTCGGTTTAAAAAAAGAAGTTTGTCATCCAGACAGGTGGCAGAATCCATACCTGAGCAGTAGAGTCTGAACTTTTGGGTTCTTTTCTGGCTCTGCCAAACTGTGTGACTTTAAGCAAGTCACTTAATATCTCTACACTTCAGTTTCTCTATTTTAAAAATGGGGAAGAAATACAGAACCTATTTCATATGGGTGCCATGTGAATGAATTCATTAGTGTTCATAAAGTGCTTTAAGATTCTCAGATGACAGGTGCTCAGGAGGTGCAAAGTGTTTATCCTTCATTTAGCTTTTTTGTTTTGTTTTTCCACCTTATTGAAAACTGGAAGTCCTTGCTGGTTCAGGATAACATTCTTTGGCTGATATTTCATTTCAGTGTAGCTAGCCATCTTGGTAATGTCCTTAGATGAAGCTGGTGAGTGACATGCGTGGCGAATGAAAACTCAGGCGGCCATTCCCTACTCCCAGACGGGGCAAGTTCCATTTGGTGCTGCACTACCTGTATGGGAGGAGGGAGTGCTGGGCGGAGTCCAGGTGTAGTGCTACCTTCTCCTCCTGTGTCCTGCAGAGATGCTTCAGTGCCATGCAAGTGCACATCAGAAGGATGAAGAAGAGCAAGGTCTTAGGGACAGAGAAAGAGAGAACGAATACAGGGAGAAAGAGGAAGAGGCAGGGCCATCCTTAGGATTTATGGGGCCCTATGATCCACTGAAGGTGGTCCCCAGCTGGTGCTGCTGACCCCAGTGTGATGAGGGGGCACAGCCACCACCCCCGCCCACAGACCCCCAGAAACCTCCTCCCCCGCCCTCCCATTGCTGACACACACCGAGCTTCATATGCAGCAGACGCTGCGGCAGTGGCTCAAGGCAGGTTTCACGCGGTCATGTGGGGGTTGCATCTTGCCATAGCCCACGGCTCTCCTGCAGCCCCTCACCAATCCTGGCTCACCAGCTGCATTTTGACAGGAAATACCAAGCAGTAATAACAACAACAACAACACAAGTGTGTGTGTGCGCGTGACAGTGAGTGTGTATGAGAGAGAGCCAGTGCGTGTGAGAGAAACAGTGTGTGTGACTGTGTGTTGGGGGACTGGGTGACAGAATGTGTGTGTGGGCAGTGTGAGACTGTGTGTGTGAGAGAGAGAGAGAGTCTGTATTGGGGGACTGTGACTCGTGAGTGGCAGAGTGTATGTGGGTGTGAGAGCCTGTGTGTGTGTGTGTGTGGGTGGGTGGGTGTGAGAGCCTGTGTGTGTGTGTGTGTGTGTTAGGAAAGCTTTTCCTGTCCTGTCCCCAGCCCGGCCCCCACCAGAGACCAAGCGGCACAGGCAGGCAGGATCCAGGGAGGGACTCCGCTCTGGGCAGCGGTGGGCTGCGCCGCTCTGAGCTCCCTGGGGCTGGGGTGGCAGAGCCGGAGGCTGAGAAGCGAGTGAGGGAGGGGGCAGGGAGAAGCCCACCAGCTCAGCGTGGGGGAGGGGATGGAGAAGAGAGGATTCCAGCCACGGCCAGCAAGGGGAATGGTGCCCCAAGTTTTTGAGTGCCCGATGCAGCCGCGTATGCCTAAGGATGGCCCTGGGAAGAGGCAGCATGGGGAGAGGAGGCAGAGAGAACAGAAGGAGAGGAAATGATAGCAAATAAGAGGGGAAAACAAAGAGAGAGAGAGAGAGAGAACATGGAACAGACAGGCACTCTGAAAAAGAGAAAGTCCTTCACATCCCATCCCAGTCACAGGCAGGAGGTGCTACTTCCACAACAGCCAGTGGGGAGCAGGAGGAAGGGCAGAGAAATCTAACTTACCTGGCTGACAAAACTAAAATGAAGAAAGATTGAGAGGAAGAAGAGCAGGAAGTGGCTGGTAATTTCTGTGTGTGTTCAAATGGTTCCAGACTGCAGCTTTTTGTCAAAATATTTCCTAGGGGGACCCCCTGAGCTTCCCTATTTTCCCACCCTGCAGGTTAAGATTCCTTGCTAGCAGCTTATTCACATCCCTGAGTGACATAAGTTATGCCAACATAAGTGTTAGTCTGTCCATAGCCTTACGTGTGAGAAAGAGAGAGAAGTGCTGTCTTCCTTGCAGTTCCCTTTTAAGAATTTGTCTGGTAACTCCATTGGGGGCTAAAGCCAGCTCTAACTTCACCTCCTCAAACAAAACAATTGCATAGGGTTCCTCTTTGTGATGAGGCCCTCTGAAGAAATGTTGCTACTGGCTCTGGGTACTGAGCCCTATGCAGGACTGGCTCCAGGCACCAGCTTAACAAGCAGGTGCTTGGGGCGGCCAAGGGAGAGGGGCAGCACCTGCGGCAATTTGGGGGCGGCAGAAATACTGGAGCCAGCCCTGGCCCTGTATGTATGGAGCCTGCACATTCTGAATCATCCAAGGTTGCTGTTTGACTAAAGGTCAGTCCTGGTTCAACAGCTCCATTTACCAATAAATATTCCATGCAAAAATCAACCCCAGGTAATTTCCTCATTGTCTGCTCTGGGTGTCAGGCCATGGAGTACCTGCAGCACTGCATGCTAACAGAAGGCTGAATTCCAAAACACAACCCCCTCACACAACTTCAGTGATTTACTTTAGAAGTAATCAATAGTTTGCAGATCTCCTGTTTGATTTTCATGATCCTTGATAAGGAACCAGCACAGAGTGCTACTTCTTTCCCTTTCAAACGAACCAGCCATCATCCCAAAGCAGTTGAGGACTTCTCTAAATCTGTTAGAAATGTATTCCCTGATAGATCTTACATGAGGGATATGATCAGCACCCTTTCCACACAGGGTGCTGCTTCTGCTAGTCCAATTCCATTAGTGCCATATCTTGAAGGCCTTTCTCAGTCAAAGCTCCCACTGACTTCAGTGGGAGTTTTGGCTGGTAAAAACTGAGTAAAGACCTCACAGTTTGGCCCTCACTTTGTAAAAACAATCAGAACAAGTAGTGTTGTTGTTTTGCCTATTGACTTTGGACAGACATCTAGACTATGAGGAAGAGCTTTCAGATTAACAGAAGAGAATGTCCTTAAGAAAGCTCTTATTAAATCAGATCATCCAGTGTAATTTCATGTGTGGGGTGATTAGAGTTTATTTAACAGGAGCTGAAACCACAGCTGTACAGAAATCAATTTCAAAGGGTTTATTTTCTTTCACTTGGTTAAAAAGTTTTCTTTGCCAAATGTAGTTTATGTGAAACACAGGTTTGTTTTTCCTTTTCTTAACCAAAGCATGTGCCAGAACTTGTCTATTTAAATGCCTGGAATAAAATCCACTTTGAAACAAGCGTTCAGCCTCTTTATTTTCTTTGCTTTCTGTAAAGCAGGGGTTCCTTCTCTACTCCCCTTGCTGTTTAGCTACATTCTGGCACTTTTAACTGCTCCTCCGCAGATGCATCCCAGAATCCTTTGCCCGGAGTCCCAGGGCACTTCAAAAGAAACACTGTGGGAGTTGACTTAGCGATTTATAGGGTGCTCCTGGCAACTAAAGAGAACTAGGAGTACTTGTGGTACCTTAGAGACTAACAAATTTATTTGAGCATAAGTTTTTGTGGGCTAAAACCCACTTCATCAGATGCATGCAGTGGAAAATACTTATTTTTCTCCTGCTGATAATAGCTCGCCTAATAGTTACCTTAATTAATTACTCGTTACAGTTGGTATGGCAACACCCATTTTTTCATATTCTCTGTGTATATATATAGCTTCCTACTGTATTTTCCACTTAATGCATCTGATGAAATGGGTTTTAGCCCACAAAAGCTTATGCGCAAATAAATGTTAGTCTCTAAGGTGCCACAAGTACTCCTGTTCTTTTTGCTGATACAGACTAACACGGCTACCACTCTAAAGAAAACTAGTCACAAATAGCGTAGCAAGTCCCTTTTAACAGGCTAGGAAAGAGAGAGAGCACCCTTTCTTTCCTGTAGCACAGAAGTTGTGGAGAGCAGTTAACATTAAGATACTACATCAGCAAAAACCTTCCATGTACTGTATTTTTGCAGAGCCTCTCCTCCTTAGACTATCTCCCCTTGCCACCCAGATCCTTCCACCTAAGGCTATGAGCCTCCCCTTACCAGGCCATCCTTCTGCCCCTGGTTTGGGGGAGGGGAGACAACACTTACCCCTGTGGATCTGCTTAGAGACACACATTAGCTGCTCGGGCCTTTTCATGCAGTTTGATTCCCCAGTTTCTTACAGAAGTAATTTTACAGGATTCCTCTTCCCATCACCAGCTTCCCTGAATAGCTCAGCCAGAGCTTCCATTTTGAAATTTTGGGTTTAGAATCAGGGCTTAATCAGAGCTGCCTGATGCTACACCTGGGTGGTTCTGGCCCTATGTCAATGGTGGAAGTGACTGCCTGAAAGAGGGAACTGGTCTCATGCTTCCCTGGAACTCAGCACAGGTGAGAAGACCCAGCAGTCCCTTCTCAGGCTGGCAGGTATTACATCTTGTATTTGATATTACACAGGTGTGTTGAACAGGAAATGAAGGTGTTTTGAAATGCAATGGGAACTCCAGGTCTTGGCTGTGCTGCAGGATATTAGCCCAACTCCTCCACATGTGTCCTGAGGTCTGCAAGCTCTTTAGAACCCAGGAAGCTGAGCAAACATTCACTGAGCCTGAAGGGTTTTAACAGGCCCTATCCAAGGAAACAGGCATAGCTTTCCCAAGGGCTAAACTGGCTGTGTCTGAGCTGGGGAATGAGGGAGGATGGTTCCCTCCTCCTTGTAGAGAGGGGTTAGGCACATAGACCACTGTAGCACAGGCACTGCTGGCAATGGAGTATTGCTCCTGTACCAGCTTCCCCACCCCAGGGTGGGAGGGCTCTACTCCACTCCACTTTTGTAAGGCCCCCTAGGGATGTGATAGCTGTGACCCAACTTAGAACATGCTGGGGCTGGGCAGGCAGAAAATCAAGGGGCTGTACCTGGTTCCCTGGCAGCCTCCACCCTACGGCTGCACTGAGTGGAGTCTGGGCACAGGAGAGAATCAAGCTCATTGTCACTTTTCTGACAAATTAATCCATAGGCATCTGTATCTTACCAGCAAGTAAGCAGTGTGGCCACAACAGCTGAGAAACTAAGAGTGAGACAACCTCCTTCCTACACTGGAAGTCACTCTGGGAAACATTCAAAGTAGCACTTGGTAACCGGCAAATCTTTGGGTCAGAACTGTCCTTTCTTTGAATGGCATCTGTGATTTCTGCTTGGTACTGTATAATGCAAAAAAGCAGAATAAACCCAACTCTGTCAATATCCCTCAGTGCAGACACCATGGGAGAAAAGACAACAAAATAATCCACTGGGGGGGGGGGACTGTTTAATAACTATTTCAATGGATACCAGCTGCTATGGTTAACATTTCCATGGAAACCAGTGCAAAACACTTACTGCCATCTAACACTGAGCTAAGCCAGTATAAATACAGACTGTATCTACTTGCACATGAGCTGACCTAGGCATAAAGGGATCCTCTCATAAAATTAACAAAAATGAGTGACCAGGGCATAATTTTTCCTCCAACCTAAAAACACATACACACAAATCCCTCTCACCTTTTTGCTGCCTCCAGTCCCTAGGGCTTTCTCTCCACTTGCTCTTCCCAAGGCCTCTTTTACCTACCACCACTTGGAGGCTGGTTTCTCCAGCCACCAGAGTTCCCTCAGGTCCCCACACCCTTCTCATTAGGCTCCTGAGTCTTTTCCAACCTCAGTTTGGCAGCAGGATCTCAGTGAGGGCCCTCTTTCTAAGTGCCCGAGGCTTTCCTCCACCTCACTTCAACTGCTGGCTGGCCCATGACTCCTCTTGTTCTTAGTGCTGTCTTGTGCTCTCACAACCTTTGTTCCAACCTTCTGATATTCTTGCTCTTCAGATCAGCTGCTGGCACATTGATTCATTTGTCCTCCATGCTGTCTTAGGCTACGACAGGTGTCTCTCCAGCCTCATGAGTCTTTCCTGACTTCACACAGCTTTTCCCTAGTCCTGCTTCTCTCTTCTATCTGTCCCACTCATCTGTTCCTTCAATAGCTGGGTTACCAAAATTGGTCGTCGTATAAACCAACCCTACTTGCAATGAATGACTTAAAATGTGAGCATAAATCTATCAGTGTAATATTGGGGAATCCTCTTAAGTTTCAAGAAAATAGGACAATTGCATAAGAAGTACAGAGGACCAGATAACTTGTATCACAGTGCTTGATCTTTTGCAAGATTATTGCTCAATACAAGATAAAGTGATTCCTATCTAGTCTTGACTCCAGGTGTAGGGCAGGCGGTTAGACACCCTGCTGCATACACAAGCAGTTACTGTAAGCCTCAATTATGTTTTCCCTATTTTTGAGGGTTTTTTTTTAAATTTTGCCCTAGCTAAAAGCATGTTGCAAGTGAGCAATCTAGTGTGGTGGGCTCCCACTTTGTGGCTAGTAAAGAAAACATGTACCAGAGTCCCAGGTGATATGGATGAAGGAGGATGCTGACCACAGAGAAACTGACTCTTGAGGGTAGACGCTTGTTGGCATCATTTGATTAAAGGGGAAACCCCTAAGAGGAAGTCATTGAATGGATCGATTTATGGATAATACAGAGATCTGCACATACCCCTTTAAGAGAGCAATATGCACTCTGCACAGTATAGGGAGGGCCTTGATTTTTATTGTATTTCTGTTCCTGAGGTAACTTTAAAATGTGAATGGTTTTTCTGTGGCAGCCTCGGGGACTTGCAGCACCATAAATCACATGGCTAATGATTGTCCTGTTGTCTGCTGTCGCAGAAAAATTACATGGCCCACAGGCTTTAGCTTGTCTGTGCCTATAGTGCTGACCACAGTGCTTCCAGCACCTGCTATAAAGCCTGCTTCCTGTAGAAGGCAAATACAAGTGGTTGTCTCAAACAAGGCTGCAGGAGAAAGTGCTGACCTCTGGCATTAGAAAATGAGTGAAAGGCAAGGTGGGGGAGGTAATACCTTTTAGTGGACCAACTTCTGTTGGGGAAAGAGACAAGCAAGCTTACGCAGAGCTCTACTTCAACGAAAAGTGACAGATTTTGTATTCTCTTCACATGGGCATCTGGGACAAAGGCTATTTTTCTTCCTGCTTTGGGGAGAATGCAGGTCTGCCCCCAGTGGTCATTCGTCAGTCTCTGGTGAACTAAAACCACCGCACTAATAAATATACCTTGGGGAACAACCAAGCTTTTGCAGGGCAACAGACTGCTGGACTTGCTCAGCTTGACAGTTGGCTACTTGGCTTTGCCTCTCCATCTGACACTGAACAGTTTTAAGATGGTCTCCTGGAGCAGATCCCAGCATGCAGCCGCATCATAGCCCTCTGAGATGCAAGACATGCTGCTCCCAGTTGTTCATCAAGGTTATCTGCCTGGCATACTTAAGAATCTTTTTAAATTGGGTTTGGAACCATATTATCAAGCCAAAGTAGGTGTGTGTGTTAGAGCTGGGGTTAAATATTTTGGTTGAAAAATGCAGATTTGGATTGACTGAACCAGTTCTTGAATTTTTGTCAATTTTTAGTGAATTGTTTTGGTTGAAATGAAAAAGGTGGAAAATGTCAACGTGAATAGCTTTGGAAACGTTTTGATTTTTTCAGGCTAGATTCACAAGGGGATTAAGGTGCCCTTCACAAAACAGAGGAGACAGTGATGGTAGTGTGCCTCCCCCTTCCCCTGCCCCCTTAAGAGAATAGACCAGTGGTTAGACCTCTCACCTGGGGTGTGGAGATTCAGATTCCAATTCGGGAGCAGATACTGGAACCAGGTCTCCTCCCTGCCCACCCAAGTGCCTGAATCACCAGGTTACTCTGGAGAAGGGGGTTGCCATCATCTCCTCCCCTCTGGCTAGTCATTCTAGCTCTGCTTTCCCTGGGCTTTTGTCAAGAAGGTTTAAAATGCCAAAAATAAAACGTTTCATTTTTCAGTAGAAAAAAAATATTTTGGGTTGACCTGAAACAAAAATTTTCTGACTGTTTTGATTAGCCAAAAACTTCAAAAAAGATCGTTTTTGGTTCCACCTGAACTCTAGGCTAACAGAAAAATCAGTTATTCACCCAGCTGTAGTGTGTATGTGTAGTGTGTATGTACACACACTCATCCATACAAACTCCCACCTACACAGCCTTGGAAAATTCTACTCACTTGCTTTTGATTATTATAGATTATTATGGAAAAGGGCAGGCATGTAAATCTTGATCCTGGGCTGGTAAATGTTCTTGGCAATTTTGTACAGCTATATAGGTGCACACAGAGTCCACACTGAAAGATAACTGTGCTACAGCAGAATCTGTCATAGAAATGAAACAGCACCTAGCATATGGCTGGCATTGTACAAATAGTAAATAGAGAAGCAGCTTATGCAACCCTCACAATGGTGTCTGAGTGCCTTAGAACCAGCAATTAACAGCAAAGGTACCAACCAGTAGAGACCGATTTACATTTATTATTTGTATTGCTGTAGTGGCTGGGACCCCATTGTGCTAGGCACTGTGCAGACAGAACAAAAAGACCTTTGTCTTCTATCTCATTGGAAAGACTGCACCTTGACTGGCACAACACCCCCTAACACCAGGCTGGGACACAAGAGCTTCCCCTACTGACTAGCCGGTACCACTTCTTGGAGCACCTGGGGTTTGCCTTGGAGGTCTCCCATCCGAGTACTGGCTTGTGCAATCTGAGAGTATCAATCCAGAAATATTAATGGCTGAAAAGGATGTTAAAAATTTGACAGCCGTAGCTGTGTACAAAACCATGCTGAAGTGTTTACCCTTTGCATAAAATTACAAAGCACGCATTCAAGTTGGTTCTTCAGAGCCCCCTCAAATGACTTAAAGTGTTTAATGCAGGAATTATTACCTTGCTTAAACACACTATTGCATGGTTTTTGTTGTTTATTTTAAATGTAGCGGCTGTATGTTATAATGCCATTGACAAAGACAACCCAATTATGTCCTTCTAATTATCCCAAGTTAAAGTGTCATCTCTGTTTTCTGTTTAGGTAGATGAAAGCAATGTTCAGGGAGATCCATTTATTACCAGAGCATTTTTCAAGGCAAGCAGTTGCTGGAAGCTTTTTCCCTCCTAAGCAATCTAAATGCTAAATAGATCTTTAAAATAATTACTATACATAAGACAAGGAGTCATTTTCCCCTGCAAAACACCTGATGCTCATTAGCAACATTTAATGTGTCACACATCACCTCTGTGTAAACGAAACTTTCTTGGCTTGGGTTTGCCAGGCATCTGTGAAATTCTGAACCTTTCTTGAAATGCTAGGAAAGTCACTTGGGCACCAACCTTTACTCTTCAAAGAAAGGCTGTTTGAAAATGTTCATTTCCTCCAAATTGTCTTGTATTTTGTCTCCCAGCCCTGCTCTTATTCATCAAAGTTAATTATTTTTAGTGAAAGGTGCCAGATTGACTTGGGCCCAATTCATCCTGGTGCCAGAGATGAACTCAGTGCAAGGGGGTGGATCTCCCCTTTCATAGGCCAGTATAGACACAGGTTTGGGCACTGGGGACTGCCCTAATATGCACTTAGCTGCCTGTGGCCACCATGGGCCATTGTGGCTGCCAGGAATAGCCAGAGTGCAGCAATACTTTGATCATGTCTCCTTTCCTCGGGAATGCCTCTAACACACTCCCTGTAGGTGGGACTGCTGTGGAGTTGAGGCAGAGCTGTTATTTGGCTCTATCCCAGCCAGGCAGCCCCCTATATCAGGGAACATCCCCAGGAGATGGCTCTGCTGGCTGCGCCGTGAGATCATAGGGCAATCATAATTGAGGCCCCCTGTTGTAATAATGGAATCCATTAATAGGGAAAAGGGTTCTCTGAGGAATTCAGGAATCTCGTCCTGTAAAACAGACATGGCACAAGTAGCACCAATGCAAACTTCCTTGTGCTGCCTCGCAAGTTACCCCAGCCCTGATCCAATGGTGGGAGAGTAATTTGATGTCTGTGCTAAGATGACCAAGAATTATGTCAGTTAGCCCTGGTGGCACCTGTTCATCAGGAACAAGGACTAAAACTACCACCAAACAGGTATCAGCCTATACCAGATTTGAACTGGATACCTAAAGGTAAAAGAAACTATGTTCTGTTATCAACCCCTCCAGCTATGCAGTGCCATTTCCAAATAGGAGGCGAATTCATTTCCACTGTAGGCACTCTGCAAAACAAAACCTACTGTCAAAACCCACATCCACACCCCCTTTCTGTTTACATGTCAGCAACTCAAAATGCTTCTCTAAACAGGAAGAACTGGTGTGGTGTGAAGAACAGTCTGTGACTGACATTGCAACCCCTCATCAAAAATTTGAGCTACAGTTACTCTAGATCTTCTCCTTTTGCAGATTGTAACACTCATCAGGGCTCGTAACCAGTCCTCCTCAGGTGCACCCAGAATCCCTTAGACATGTTCTCTGAGTATTTCCAGGGACACCACAGAGAATAAATGTATTGGCTCAAGGAGCACTTCTCAGGAAGACCAGGTTGTAAGTGGCTGAGGCAGTTGCTCCAGCAGAAGACCAGAGACAAGGAATGGGGTTGAGATTGTGAACTTCCTACCATGGCTACTATTGATGACCTACATGGCTGGGGAGCATGATCCGAGGTTCAGGACCACAGCTGTAGATAAATTACAGTAAGGCCCCCTTAGGGACACACTATGTTGTAATAAATATATACCCACACCCTTTTCAATAATTGGACATAAAACTTAGAGGAAAACATCTACACTGACCTGTGCATTACCTGAATAACCCATATTGGGGTGAATTCACAACTGGTGCGAGATTTTGATGGCGCTTTGCCACCAATCATAACATGGAGGACCAATTTTTTTCAAAGGGATTACACAATTCTGCCTCCAGTTGTACGAATGCAGCTTTTCACACACAAAGTCTCGTACACACATTTTTAAAGCATAAGTACTTACACACTCAAGTGACAGAATTTACATGTGCAAAACCGATCTCTTGCATGTGCCATCATGCTCAACGTGCACAGGCAGGTGTTCATGTACAAAATTGTCCACTATACAAGCAAAGGGCAGAGTTTCAAAATATGGGCTTCCAGAAGTTCCATCCTAATATGTATATCCTAAAGCCCCTGCATGCAGCACACTGAAGTTCAGTTGTGGTAGCCTGGAAGTACAAATCACCAAAGCTTCACTAAATCGAAGAGGCTTTTCATTCCTCTGTGTTTACCAGGGACAAAGAAAGGCTAAAACTGCCCTGGGTGGATCAAAAATAGTCTTGACTGCTCCTGCTAAAAAGTAATGCTTTGCACTTCTAGACCATCTTGTGTCTAACGCTCTCAAAGGGCATTACTAATCAAGTCTCCACTCCCCCCGTGACATAGGACATTATTTTTATCCCCTCCTATGGATAGGAAAACTGAAAAACAGAGTTTGTGACTTGCCTGAGGTCACATAGCATGTCTGTGGAAGAACTGGGAATAGAACCTAGATCATTTGGCTTCAAGTCATATCACTAGCCATGCTCCTTCCATATATCTTCATATACCACACTCCAAAGGTTTATTTAGTTGAGTAAAGTGTGCTTGATTACCCAGGGGCAAGGCATTGAAACAAAGTAGTTGTGGTTTTCATCCTAGTCTAGCTACTCCATGAGATGGCTGAAGCTTTTATCTGAATCAGCTGAGTTCATGGGACACTTCTGTTATCTTGCATTCCCATAACTGTGTTTGTAATGCTATCATCTGTAACCTTCAAACAAGTTCAGAATCTCCCCATATTACTGTCTCAATAATAAAAACCCAGAGCTCCAGCGCTTGCTCACATGGGGGTGGGGAGGAACTGCTGGAGAAAGATGTAGGAAGGTAGAGTGGGTACTGACAAAAACAACGCAAAAGATGTATGTATGTATGTGTGTGTGTGGTGGCGGGGTGTATATTCAGGGCTTCTTTCATAGGACAGGGCCCATGTCAGCTGATCATGTCTTAATCTACCCCTACTTCTAGCAGTATAAAGAAAGGGAAACTGCAGTAGAGGTGCAATGTGTTTCCTAGCAATGAGCAAATGATCAAACAGACTCAGAAAGCTGGAAATCTTTAAAAGGTTTTAAGATGCAGATCAATTTTCTCTGTGCTTTCACTTCTAAGTGGGCAAGATGCATCTCTCTGAGTCTCACCATTCATTACATGGACCCAGATGATGTTTCCATAATAGAGTTTAAATTCCCTAGACATAGGAGTCAAAATATTAGCAACAAGCAACTGCCAAAGCCCAGCCAATTCCAGCTGGAGAGAACTTGAGAGAGTGCAAGTATTAAACTTCAAAGAGCCATGAATTCCTTTTAATTAATTGCCTTTCGTTTGCTGGACAGAAAACTGAGCTGCCACATTAATAGCGCAGACACTTTAAAAACCACTTAATGCCACTTATCTGTGGTACCACTTACAGTACTATTGAAGACTTGAGGGAGGGAGGGATTATTTTTTTGTCTTTCTCCGGCCTATTAGCAAATGCTACTTGATCTCTAACTGCACCCACTCAATTAGTGATCACATCGGCCCCAATGCTCCCTTTCACCACCTGATGCAGAAAGAAATCAAACCAGTGAAAAAACTATGAGGAAAATGAGCAGAGAAGAGGCAGCTACATTGTGTGCAATAATTCTGCTTTACTCCCACCAAACCTATCTATGGACTTTATTGTCTCTGTGAAACATCTGTGGAAGCCATCAGTCTAGTGAAAAATGGAGGAACGGCCAAGGAGTGTCAGGCAGGAAAAGTCACTTGAAGGGCTATGTCCCTACTTAAGTGGCTCATGTGAAGTAACAAGGATTAGTTAATGCAGGGGTGGCCAACCTGAGTCTGAGAAGGAGCCAGAATTTACCCATGTACATTGCCAAAGAGCCACAGTAATACATCAGCAGCCCCCCATCAGCTCCCCCGCTCCCAGCGCCTCCCACCCACTAGCAGCCCCGCCAATCAGCACCTCCCCCTCCCTCCCCACACCTCCTGATCAGCTGTTTTGGGGCCTGCAGGAGGCTGGGAGAGGGGAGGAGAGAGGTCATGGCAGGCTCAGGGGACGGTGCGGGAAGGGGTGGAGTGGGGGCAGGGCCTGTGGCAAAGCCAGGGGTTGAGCAGTGAGCACCCTCCTGGCATATTGGAAAGTTGGCGCCGGTACCTCCAGCCCCGGAGTCAATGCCTATACAAGGAGCCACATATTCACTTCTGAAGAGCCCCATGTGGCTCCGGAGCCACAGGTTGGCCACCCCTGAGTTAATGCTACTCAGGCCTGGTGGTCGCCTGCTAATCAACAGCAGCGATGCCATTCTGTGTGTGATAGGAATTGAACCGAACCCAAAGAATAGTCCTGGGTGCCTAGAGTTTGGGGCAAGGTTTCTTGGCCATTCCTTTTTCTTCCCTGCTTGCACTGCAGAGCTCAGTGCGTGCACGCACACACATACACACACACACACACACAAAAATGCTGTGTTTGTTCTCCAGGTGTTTTTGCTTTGGATAGAAAAATAAGGACCACGGTATAGAATAGCAGGTTTATTTTAGATTATGCGGATAGTGCAGGAGGTGGCATGATGGGACTAACTAGCATATGTACTAACTTCATATTGCTAGGTAAACCCCTGCTGATGCTCTAGCAATGAGCTGGGATATGAAGTATAGCTTGTTGTATTTGTCAGACTCAAACTGAGCACGATTTAAAAAGAAGAAAGAGCGCCTATAAACTGGAGTAGTGCCCAAAACTCAGCTAGCTAACCTGGTCACACAAGCATAATTCAGATTACAGTAATGAGAGCACTAATTGCTGATGCCCCATGTTTCCTTGCGACATCTCCAGATGGGCATTTAATTAACTTCAGTGATTTTCAGATACAGTGCAGATGAAATGATTAACGGGTCATGATAAAAGCTGTCACTCATAATATGCAAAACCAAATATTTCCACTCAGGACAAGTGATAAATCCACTTCTTTGATGTTCGCTCAAACAGCAGCTATTACTATTCATCCAATGCTAAATAAAATTACAGCAGACAAGATATTGTGTGAAAAAACTTTATAGGACTGGTAGCAATACTTTAAAATCAATTTCTATTTCAAGTGATCATTCTTAGACTAGCTGTAGGAAGTAAAACTATGTATTTTAGAAAGATGCACTGAGGTCAAAATTTTCATATCTTGCTTAAAGTTAAGCATCTGAATAAGTGGATTTTCTGAGAGGATAAGCACCCACAGTTCCCACTGTTACTAGTCTCAGCAGAAGTGAACGTGCTCTTACATTAGTTAGTGACACTGCAGGAAAAGATCCTGCAAAAACAGCAAGATTGAGAAACCAGATATCTTTATGCTTCCACCATTCTACTGGGTCAGCAGACCCTGCAATCGTGGGCTCCAACAGATACAATGATGGCTCCGTAATGGTTGAGGAAACTAGAGCCTGAAATTACATTACATTTGTATCCCAGCAACCACTGCCTTTCATTGTCTATCAGAGTTTTCTTGATGGGCTATTGGATTGCATTTATTTGTCCAGCAAGGCTCTGAGTGTGATTGTACTGCAGAGATTTGTGCTGGACCTGAAAAGTTATAATTTAATGTGGATTATAAGCAAGGCCCTTCATTTTCATTTTGTTTAAAATGTCTAGGGAATTTCAGTGAAAAATTAAATGGATGAAAATTGGTGCAAAAAATTAACCAGCATTTTTGGGTAAATATTGAGGGGGGAGGACAAAAAAAAAGTAACAAATAGAGAAAAAATAAAAGTTTAGTACTGTGCTTTATTTATTTAACTGTATTTAGCTGCCTAATACACAGCACCACTAGATGGTACCCAAACATGTTGGAGCCCTGTGATACTGTAACAAATAATTTAATGTGGTTTGCTGTTGGAACTTAAATTGAACATACAAACACTGCATGCCCCCTATGAGTTCATGAAACATTTCTCTAAGCCCCCTTACAAATAAAACTTTTCTTTTTTAATATACCAACAGTAAACTGTTGACTTGATATAAGGTGCTTCAGTATAAATTCCACAAGTCCTAGGTAGCATAGGCTCCAAACTTAGGGTGAAAAGCAGTAACAGCTAATAGCTTGCACCATACCAGGGACATTTTTGGTAAAAATCAGTAATAACTGAAAACAAAGGCCTTGATGATAAGTAACTGATATACTTTGTCTAATTCAAAATGGCTGAAAACAGAAGTATTATTTTTTTTCTCATTTCACAGTAATTTTGCTTGTCAGAAGATTCCATGTTCAGTGCCCATGTTGCTAGTAGCATCATAGAAATGGTCTCTGTGTAGCTCTAGTTAATGAGGTGATGCAAGTGCTGTTTATAAAATTAGATTGTGCCTTTTTTGCTTCCTTGTGATGTGTAAAGAAGGTTGGAAAGCTATTTTTAATTTTTCTGCCTCCCCCACCCCTCCCCAACCTTAGAACTGTCAGGAATGGTCCAGCATGATGTTGCTGGAGGTTTTCTTGAGGTGCATGTATTACAAGCTCTCTCCTTGGAAGATGTAATGTTGAAACTTTAACAAAGGCTTCCTTTCTCCAAATGTTAGGCATTGGAGTTAAAAGTAAAGCAGACTGGCAACAACTCCCTTCACCTCAGTTGCTCTGCTTTCAATCTTGTGAAACTTGTGATGGCAATTTCACAACCTCTTCACTTACTATAAAGTCTTCCACGATATTCCAAATTTAATTTTTTTTATTTTGTTTTCTTTATCCCTCACAAAAAGGGGAAAAACCCAATTTTGTTTTCTTTGCAGGTCATCTTTACCTCTTCAAAAGACTTTGGTATGCTGCCTACACTCTGCACTACTGCAATGTGAAGGGGGAAGCTAGGTGGCATTTAACTCTTTAGTATAAGACATTCAGAGCCCATTTATTTCTGAGAAATTTTAGCATATAGTAACTTGAGTTCTATGTTGAATGACCTGGTTTATGAGCAGGCTTAAGGCTTTCTGCAGGCAGCAAAATTTGGAACTATGGCAAAGATGTAGCTAAAGTGACTGACAATATTCTGTCCCCCTATTGATCAAAGTGATCAATGGATTGCTGATTAAGTAAAGCATCATTAATACAACACTGAAAGGTGTGCGCAATCTACCACTTCTTGGGCATTCTGTAAAGCATCTGAAGCAGCCATACCAGTACACACTTACTCTTTAGAAGTAGGAATACCCAGTCTATTAAACTTGCTGTCAGTGAAGTAAATGGTCATGCTAAAGGAGAACTGAGTTTTACTGCTGAGTCTACATTTCACCCACGAAGAGCATAAGTATTGCATTTCATGTAATTACACAAACACAATTTCAAGGACCATAGGCTGCATAACATACAGGCTGGTGGGAAGTTGATAAAACTATTCTCAAATGTGTGAACTTTTGTAACAAACCCTTTGTCCTCCACTACAGATGATTAGGAGATGCAACACGGTAAATGGATCTCAGAGCCATCTTATCCCTGCCACAGATTTCCATCTGAGTTTATTAACTAGCTCTTCAACCATGGATAAGGTGCTTTATGAAAGCACGTATCATTATCCCCATTTTACAGATGGGGAAACAGAGGCACAGAGGTGAAGTGACTTGTCCAAGGTCACCCAGCAGGCCAGTGACAGACCTGGGAATAGAACCCAGGTCTCAAGTCCCACTCCTGTGCTTTAGCCACTAGTCAACACTACCCTTCCCTGGACAACTTCCCCACTCTGTGCCTCAGGTTTCCTCACCTATAAAAACAAATTAGCCCTTATCTTACAAGGCTGAGGAAAGGCTTGTTTACTTAATATTCCCTTGTTTAAATCAATGAGAGCATTATGTTAGCATGTCATTCTTTGTGTTGCAGAACTTGTAGGCCCCTCCAGACTATCCATTCTCCACACTCCTTTAGGGCAGCACACCATTCTCCATTAAATGGATGTTTACTTTCCTGTCACTGTACTCAGCAATATACTGTAGAAAATGTGACAAACATTGATTTGTTCAAATCAAATGATTTTAAAAAGTAGTTTTGTCAAATAAAGCAGAAAAATCAATTGCAAGATAGTTGAATGGAGTACAAATCAAATTTGTCCCATCTTCATAAATTTCTGTGATATGCAACAGTGATCTTTAAGGTTATGGTTGCTACAGTCAAACATTAAAGATACTGAACACCTATTCAGAATTGCCCACTGAAAGCTAATTAATGAAGCAAAATCCAGGACTACAGTACTTATTCCTTTTTGAAGTTTGAGACAGTAACAGAATCCTTGAGGCAGCACATCTGAATGAGGACATAACATTAGAGGTAACAAGTTGTGCTTTTTCCAGATCTCAGACTAGCAATTCAGGCAAGGCAAAATTACTGGCTGTGCTTTGAAAAGCATTTGTGAATACAGAAGTTCCTCTACAACTTTAGTTAAGCATGCAGTACTGTACAATGACAAAATGAGTTTTTGGAATAATATAGCTGTAAAATGTAAACAAGACTAGAGAGCCGATGTGAGGAAGACACTGACAAGGAACAAATATGATTTCTGGAGATCAATCAAAAGGACATGCTAAATATAGACAAACATGCAAAAGCAATGTTTACTAATTATGGTGACCAATCCTCTCAGTGCACTTTCTTAGTCAGATGCTGCTGTAGCCTCTGCAGCAGGACTGAGGACAAAACTTGCAACAGTTCCTGATCTACAAAATGTCTACTTGGGTCGATACAAAAATCTGAGCTGAATTTGCCACAAAAACATGATGTAAACTACATGAATCAAGAGGGTATTGCACGGTGGCAGGAGATGGGAGACTGCATCACTAGTTTACATTCTACCCTTAAACAGAGTATGGTAAGAATATTGATATCAGAAGTTAAACATTACCTGCTAGAAAGCATTAATGAATGATTTGAAGAGTCTCCCCAGAGGATCTTCCCAATATTAGTACAGATAGGGTGTTAGTTGTTAGTTTAGACTGCTCTGGGCACTGATCCCTCAAACCATGCAGAGTAGCAGTGGAGTTATTCCACCCCCATCAAGTGCACAACTGTAGTGGTAGGGTCTGAACTGATACAAAATATTGTTGCTATGGGGAAAAGAACTAAGAGCTGCAGAACAACTTCCCAAAGCTGTTAAGTGTGTAGGAGAAAAAACAAAGTGGCTTTTTTGCAAATTGTGCAGACTATACTGCACCTGAACTTCCTGCATCTCCAAGAGCCTAGAGACCTTATTTCTCCCATCATAGCTTTGAAGCAGCAATCAGTTTTATGTAGTTGGAAGAAGACTTTCTTGATAATCCTTTTAGCAATTCATAGCAGAAGTTGTAGCAGTAGTTTTTCAACTCCAAAGATGTTCTCCAGTCAGCTGTACAGTTAAGCAGTTGAAGTGCTAATAGGCCAAAGATTTAAAATGCTTTGTTTTGTGAACAGATGATTGTAGGAGGCAGCTCTGAGATTACATTGAGAATACTATTACTATATCATAATAGCATAAAACTTGCTCTTCGGCTTCCCAAGCCAGCAGCTTGTTTCAAGAGCAAGGGACTCAAGAGAATTTTAGATCAGTCAGAGAAAGCTGGGATTTGGGGGGAGAATTCACCCCCGTTCTGCAGCCACTTTGCTATCTACAGTGGCTCAATGACCCCCAGGGAATACTCCTGGCACAAGGGGTCTCTGGCTCTGCATCCCTCTGTTCCCACAGTTGTCCCTGGCTCAGAGGATGTTCTAGAGTAGAAATGGTCATGGAGTTGTTACAGCAGCCCTAGCCAGCATCCGAGCCCAAACCAGTCCCAGCAAACCCAGGATCTGGGCGGCACAAACCACTTCCCATTGTCTGGCTCTGCACCAGCACAGGGATGAATCTAGCCCCAAAAAAGCAAGAATGTAGAGAAGAGCAGAGCAGGAACTATTTTATTGTTTGATTTTTATCTCTGTAGCTGACTCCTCATGCTGAAGAAGCCATAGTCTTTGGAAAGGATAGAAAACAAGTTGTGTGTGAATTAACTTTATTTTGTTTCTCCGGTGAGCAATCACTCTTTAGCTATCATAGTTAGGCCCCAATATGTGTTTTCTCAAAGTGACCTGCAAAAGGAAAAAGGGCTTTTTTGTTTTTTGTACTTATTCATTGTGTATATGGGCCTAAAAGGTTTTCCTTCCAAATTTTTCACATTACACATTCACGTCCTATCTATGCTGGAAGAAATGACTTCAAAACTAGTGCAATGTTGCTCTCATGAGAGCAAAGACTGAAAGCTAAACAATTGAGAGGGGAAGGTATTTATAGTCACTATTTAGCAAAAATGCCTTTTCTCTAATATGTTACAGACCCAACACCTTCACCCCTTCAGTTGAAGTGTTAGAGCTCCCACTAGTCCAACAAGATCAAGGAAGACCAGACTTGACATTCCTGATTATTCTAAGTTTAAAGAAAGCTGTAGGAAAAAAAGCCACCTTAAAAAAAGATTTCAGGCTCGTTACCCACAAAGTAGCAAGAAAGGACAAGCCCAATTTAAAAAAAAAAAAAAAAAAAAATCCACTGGAATCACCTTAAAGAAAGCTACATACTATGCAGCATCCCTGAAGAACAGACTTCCAAAGCAGAACTCTTAAAATACATTTTTGGGACCTCAAAAGAACACTTATCTCTCTAACTATATTAGTATACTGAGCAGAATGTTCAAGCACTGTTTGTTTCCTAGATAGTTTACTATGCTTATAAACACATTAAATGTGCACCTTTCAACAGATAAAGGTGAGCCCATTCATGGCAATCAGAGCCCCACGATCTTGAACTGCCAGTTCTAGTATAAATGTAAGAGTGGCTCTGGCAACACCACTATAAACATGATGTTCTTTGTCACCACATGACCCACTAAGTAAAGTATTTAAGAATTTTAGTTGACCTTTTAAATTGTGCATTACTTTAACCAAAATGCACTCCTTCCAGATTGTTCAGCGGGTGTTTCAAAGATTTTCTCTTGCATACCACATAGCTTCATACTAACAAACCTTTTCCTTTTATACTCCGTAAGTGGAAAGATTTTCACCAGCAATAAGTATAAATTCCGGGCTCTCTCATAAAGAGATAAGCACTCAGTCCAAGAGACACATCAGCTTTGTTTACCGACCTTGTTGTTTTGCAGCACTTAGGAAAAAGTTTGCTCATATGAAGCTATACACTATGCAACAGAAAATCTTTCATAGTTCAGTCCACATAAGTCTTCCAATCCCTGTTATACAGCACACTGACCAGTAGATTTAAATTACTCTAAAGTGCTTTAGGAGTCAGATAAGAAGTCCAGCACACACATTATTTAACTAAAGAGTATTCATTTTATTTTCCACTAAGTCTTTTGTCTCAATGACATAACTAATAGTTGGATATCCCGCGGAAGGGCACATACAGTGAATCTGGCAAAGCATATGAACAGCCCTAGGGGGTTGAACAAAAGTAGGATTGTTAGCTAACCAGAGAGAAACAAAGTTAAATCCCTACCAAAGATGTTACATTTTCTTCTTCATTTACACTAAAAAGAGGGTTTCAAACTGAACAAAATCCTTGCGTCGCTAACAATACATTCAGTCCTGACTAGAATTTAACAAGATGACAACAGGATGACTATAATACAAAACTTCTACTACTGTACACACCTGTTGTCCAAGCCCTCCCCAAACCCCATAATGAGGCTGCCCCATTATTTGCTTGCTTGCTGAGCCTGCCTGCGGAGGAGGACGTAGATCTTCTCCTTTATCCAGTCTTTATTGTAGGGTTGGTATGTCTGAGTGTCAGCACGGTAACTAGGGAAAGAAAAAAACCGAACGGTTAATGTAACATTGCTTTGTCCTTCAATTTTACATGTCAGAAGAGGCTTAACAACTGTTTGTAAAGCTCACCAAGTGTGTCAGATAGCAAAGTAATTATCCATGTTTCACAGACAGATATAGCTGAAGCCTGATCATGCTTCCATTTGACTGAGTGGAAATTTTACCTAAAGTGACCTTGATCAAGTTACACAGTAAATCAGTGGAAAAGCATGGAACAGAACCCAGATGTTTCAAGCACCAGTAACTACTAGGTCACATTCTCTCTCTCTTTTACATTAAAATTCAGGAAAATGATTTTCCTCCATCTACAGAAAGTGGAAAGTGAACAGAGAAAGCCTTTAAAAAGGGTTTTAAAGCACCTTAGAATTTGAAAATTTTACAGAAGTCATGAAACATTTTTTAAGAATTGAAATGCTGGTCCTCCTTGAATTTAAGAAACAGCGGGCAAGGTATTAATGTTCAAAGTGAGAAATCTGGAATTTAAGACTACAGATTTTCTACTTGTGCTTAGAATCTTTAAAGAAGTTTTTTTAAAAACAAAGATCTTCCAGTCACGTGAGGCTTTATAGCGCTCCTAAGTGTTCTCTTCATTCTCCCTAACAAAAGATCAAAGCCAAAAGAATAAGGAAGCAGCTTCAGCCAGCAACCCATTCACATATCAACTGGCAGTGAGGGTTTACATCCCAGAACAAGCACACTCCCCAAAAAAGAAGGCTATGAACTAAGCTCTCACACATTCATTCTCTCTTTACAAGTCAGGGATTACAAATTTATTTGAGCTCATTTATTGCATAAAGTAACTCAGGACACTGTAGTTCATCACCAAGCTCTTGACAGATGCAGGAAACAATTATATTAAAGTACTGCTTCCACTTCTGCCAGTCTTACCTACTTATAGCAAAAGCAACTCAACAAGCCGATACATCGTTAGCTATCTGTGTAGATATAGTACTAAGATTTGTCCCCTCATGGCCAGTTTTAATTCTTAAATCTGGCATGTGCCTTTTGAAATGTACAGTGCCTGACCTGGATAATTGTGGTGTAACAGAATTAACAGAACGTCTTTGAACACAATCCTTTCTACCCATATGACAAGAACAAGAAAGGGATCATTAGCATTAAGCCTTGGATGGGCCAAAAATTAAGATCTGTAATGCCATTTGATTCAGTCCAAGATACTTTTTTATTAATTCTCAGAGAGCACTAAATGTATCTTTAAGAATCAGTAACTAAAGCTGCATTGAAAGATCAGATATCAAGCCGCATAGGGATCTGTGCAGCCACAAACTGAGCATAGTACATTACATGCTAAGTATGCCATCTGGTGGGAAACTACAAGCTAAAACAGAATTTAGCTCAAACACACTTTGGCTTTACTAGGTTTGACTAGGCTCCTGATTAAAAAAACGTAATATTGTATTAGAAAACAGAGGCACCTTTTTAAAAACAAGGATCCTATCATTAATCTGTCAGGGAGGAAAACAAAACATAGCATGATTGGTCAACCCTGCACCACCCAAATACTGCTGTAGCTGGGGATCAAGCACGGTAGGGGGAGAACTCAAGGACAAGATAAAACTTCAGAAACTAGTATTAAGTGATCTTTTCATCCTTCTCATCAATGACTTTGGCTAATGAATCTGAAGGGGTAAGGAATCCCCTGCAGGCTCTTTTCTGATTTCTCAAAATAATATGTGGCAAAAACAAGTAATTGTATGAGAGAGCTAGTCACTTATTAAAAATAACTTCACTGCTGGATCAAGTTTTATAGAAGACTTACAGATCTGCACACAGGTGCAACTTCCTACAGCAGTCATCCAGTACTTTGACAACCCTTTTACAGTTAACTTCTACTCTGATTATGAAAAGCAGTTGTGCCCAGGTCAGTTGAATAAACAGAAAAAGATTGTATAACTGAATATTAGACTTCTTGTCTTATTTCTAAAAACAATTTAAGGATGCAAGTCAAAAATTAGCTGAATATTTATGGTATGAAGACCAGTTGTGAATTGCTAGAAGTGTTGAAATTTAAAATTGTATTTTCCAGAGCAGAACAGTAGGGGAAATGAGTCTAGTCACCTATTCAGGTGTAGGAAAGCATGCAGAACTTACAATGCCATCTTGAGTTGCCCTCATCTTTTATATACAGATGAGAACCCTGGAGACTTACAGGTGAGATTTTCTAGGCGACTTAAGAGCACAACTGTTACTGAGAGTCAATGGGACTTGTGTTCCTAAGACCCTTAGGTGATTTTTGTTGTTGTTGTTAAATTCCACCCTGTATTTCTAACATGCAATGCTCTGTCTTGATCCATATGAACTGACTACAGCGTACTCCACTTTAGGAAAGTTAGGTGCAGCATGTAGGCTCCCTAGCATGTTGCCAATACGGTCCTCAGTGGAGTAAGATTTGTGTTTGGGTACAAATATCTAAACTGTTATAAACATTATTGTGAATAAGATATGAAATGGAACTGTCAACTTCAAAGCTATGCGTACTTACTCTCAGACAAATGTTATGTCCCAATGCAACTCTTGCTAAGGGTGATATGGAATGTCAGTCTGTTTTATGGAACATCACTGCCTCACCAACACTGCTCGTTATACCACACAGAATATAAAGGGCATTTTAAACAGAAATAACACACATTTCTCATCAGCAACTGATAGGTACAGGGGGAGAATGAACAATACTACAATACTGTAAAGCATTACATCACTGATTTTGTACATAAGCTTATAAGTAATTCCTTGTAACCTTTAAAACACCTGTTTTCCCAAAATGGGAGGGAAGCCATCCCTTCATCCGCAAAATAAGATGGGTGTTTGAAGTACTACCTTCCATACAACAGAACAGTACTTACACAAGACAGCTGAGGTCTGCCAGGTCATCAATAAAATCAAACAACTGGCTGATGTCATACGTAATGGATGGGCTGTTGGGATTCATTCTCTTCAGATGTTCTTCATACATTTTACAAACTCCTGCAGAGAGATAAGAACTTTCAGTACCATCAATAATGGCATTAAAAGGCTATTGGTTTCAGTTTGCCATAAGTTCCTTCTGGTATTCAAGTTACAGGCAACAGTAAAGTTTATAGAAGCACATTTGGAATGGGAACATGCAGATGCTATAGAATTGTTTTAATCGACAATACCACTCAGCTTTAATATTTTATTTCAATTTTACATTGTTGATTAGTTCTCATAATTGTTTGTATAGCACCCAGAACACATTGACGTGGGAAATGGGTCACTATTATTTACACCTTGACTTATGAAGTAGTGAGAACAGTCTTCTGGATTTTAAATCTACACTTGGTTCAAGGCATAATTTTACAAAAATGTACAATATACTTGTTTTTTTTATTGAGTATACAGGGCAAAAGTTTAGAATGATCTCATTGCCGGTTCTAAACCAGCAGTTAAGTTGACAAATCCTAGCAACAGAGCTGTACACATGCCTGCTGTGCAACAGGATCAGACATCAAGCAAGGAAGTATATATTCTCAAATGGAGCAATGGACTTTCATGCATTACAACAGGCAGAAAGTCACTCTTTTCCAAATGTAAAGAGATCAGATTACAGCAGGGATGAAAATGTGATTATCGCACTTTCATAAAAACCCACATGAGTTAAATATTTTATAAGTTAATTTAAGATTCCTCTAAGCAGCAAATCAACATTTCCCATCTTGGAAGAAAAAGTCTTTTAGAATTTTTTTTGGTGAGTAAAGAATTGTCTAGCTGCAGAAAACTTTAATGCAGTTGGTACAATAAGATATTCTTGATGTTAGAGAGTATAAGAACTAACGTGATATACCACATTTTTTAAATGTTAACCCACAGTCAGATCTTCTTTGCATTGTGCTAAAGTGTAATGCTAAATTAAACACCCAAATTGCTTCATGTGTGGTTATGCAGTCTGAACAGTGAGGTTCTATGTCTCTCAGAGCCTGGTCCTGAAGTGCTGAACACTCATTCTATTGACTTGAATGAGAGATGAGTGTGCTTAGCCCCGCTCATGAGGAGGCCACCAGTGAATCCATATAAAATCAGGCCAATTTACAAATGAAAACATTTTCTTCCATCTAGCTGCAAACTAGTGTATGTCTGAAAGTCAAACTGGTTTCTTTCTGGCTCACACATTCCTAGTAGAAGAGTTTGCAGTTAGTATTTATCCAGTTGATTATGTGCAGAACAATGGGATCTAGATTACCGCTCATATATGAGCTGAGGGGTGAAAACATTATCTACTATTTGCTTTGGAGGGATAACAAATTAGTAGTTAGAAAATTGGGATCTGATCCTGCAATGAGATGCACACAGGCAGACCACTTGTACAGTGCACCTCTCATTGCAGTTTCAGGACCTTAGTCAGTAAAGTCAGAATAGGACTCTGAATAAATACAGGAAGAAGATGTGTGAAGTAATGAGGAGTCTTTTTGAAATAACTCTTTCGCCCCATGTGAACTTGAGTCTTGCAGCAAACTGTTACACCAATACGGCATTTTTGAGTAAGTTATTTTTATACCTTTTCAATTTAAGGAAAACGTGTTGAGAATGGATTCTCTCAGCAGGTGAAAGTTTGGAAAAAAATAATCAAACTAAACTGCCCTTAACAAGAAGAGATCGTCTAAACCATCTTCATCCCAAAGGCAACAATACTTACCCTCCATGCACTCATTCACCGATTCATAGTCAGCATATGTTCTCCCTTCTGGCCTCTTGGTAGGCTGAACAAGCAAAATTGTGTGAGACTGCACAAAAACAAGACAGTGACTCAGACTTAGAAATACACATTAAAACCCATGAACACTAAACTGAAGTTTAGAAGACCAACCCATGAGACACAAATTCAGCTGTATTTCTAGTAATCAGATCTATATACTTATATAAATCTTACTGTCTAAAGGAGAATCAGAGTAGCAGTCTTAAAATGGCTTTGCATTTCTCTCTTAAAAAAATCCTATGAGGCCTGTAGTACAGAAAACAAATGTCCCATTATACCAGGGGTCGGCAACGTTCGGCATGCGGCTTGCCAGGGTAAGCACCCTGGCGGGCCGGGCCAGTTTTATTTACCTGCTGACGCGGCAGGTTCGGCCGCTCGCAGCCCCCACTGGCCACGGTTCACCGTCCTGGGCCAATGGGGGCGGCGATCGTCCGAACCTGCCGTGTCAGCAGGTAAATAAAACTGGCCCGGCCAGCCAGGGTGCTTACCCTGGCGAGCCGCGTGCCGAACGTTGCTGACCCCTGCATTATACCATGAATTAGAAACTGAAAAGAGGGCTGCCTTGTGGCACTGTTTTGGCCAGCAATTTTTTCTTCTAATCACAGTTACATTAATCCTGAGACATGTCAATGCACACGTGTTTTTCTCTTGAATAACAATCTCGTATTATTTCACACTCAAAAACATTGACTGCATTCAAGAAATAGTATGCAATGCCCAGGTTCTTCCCTTGTAAATACAACACCAGCATAACAAAAGAAATTAGAACTAAAAAAAAAAAAAAAAAAAACCCACACTACTATATTGAGATTATATTGTTTTGCTTATTCCATTATAAATGCTGGCAGTTATTGGTTTTAATATCCTACATGATGGAAAACCAGGGTGGAATCAAACTTTCATTTCACTAACATTGCAACTCTCACCTCAAGGTGAAAAGCCAGTACACGAAACATGAGATTGAGTATTCACTATCAGTTACAAGTGAACACAAAGACAGGTTTCAGAGTAGCAGCCGTGTTAGTCTGTATCCACAAAAAGAACAGGAGTACTTGTGGCACCTTAGAGACTAACAAATTTATTAGAGCATTAACTTTCGTGGAGTACAGCCCACTTCTTCGGATGCAAATAGAGTGAAACAGTGGGCTGTAGTCCACGAAAGCTTATGCTCTAATAAATTTGTTAGTCTCTAAGGTGCCACAAGTACTCCTGTTCTTTTTAAGTGAACACAAAGTTCCACAATTATAGTCTGTAGTTAGCTATTCAAGGATGGATGTATTTTAATTTCTAGGACTTTCTAGCTCCTTGCACCTTTCTCTAAAGCACCTGATGACTGTCATCTTTCAGACACGGTATTGGACAAGATGGAACTTTCATCTGATCTGTTATAGCAAGTCCAACTATGTTCTTGTCAGGTCTTTTAAAAATGGCTTTAATTACCATCTGTGGATATTACATGCAAAACATGTTTAACGAAGTGCAGAAAGCCAAAGTACTAAGGCTCAGACCTCAGCATCTACTCAGTACCCATGCAGAAAGACTTCTACCAACTGTATATTAGCTCTCAGCAACATGCCTAAGATACTGCACCCATAGTAAACAGTGGACATAGGGGAAGCTGGGGATGGAAAAAGGACAGGGACTGGGCACCGATATAAGTACAATCAAGTGAATGCAGGTGGTATGTAGCAGATATTTTTAGGGTTTTAAGTTACTCCTACTGCCAGCCAGAAGTAGTGGTTTGCTTGAATTGGCTCAAGAACTTCACTTAAAAGAATGTCACAGTAGCATTAGCCCTTACAGAAGTGCTTCAACTATTTCCTCTTCACAGGCAGCTGTTAGCCAGCTATCAAAGCATTGATATCAGTAGGCTTCCTTCAGTGTAGTTCACTTTCACATGAAAGTAACACAGCACTAGGATTATCAGCTCTTTTTGCATTTCACTCACTTTAACCAGTGAAGCCATATATATCAATTTCACTTTCATTTCCTAACATATAAAGAGGGCTCTGGATTCCAAGTGCTACAAGGAAACATTTAAATAAAAAAACCCACACCTGTTTAATGGCATTATGTTCCACAAATTCAAGGAAGCAGCTCTTTGAATAAAAGATTTTGTAAAAGTTGGACTTGACTCCCCACTCCACGCGTGTGATGTATACAGGCCTTTCACTCCCTTTGGGGGTTTTATTTACACTAGTTCTCCCGTCATGACAGACTTTTCCAGCCTAAACAGACCTAGAATTTCTGGTGTAGAAACAAGCTGAAAACGCATCGCGAAGAACCCGCCTAGGCCCCACGTGTGCAGCAGAGAGACCCAGACAAAGCCACACGCCCAGTCACGGAGCGTGCAGCCCGCTCACCCCTAAGGCTAACCCTCCTGCCCCAGTGGCAGCTGCCAGGGCAGACACGTGCTGTGGGAACGGAATCTACCCGCGTAGAGAAGCACGGGCCCCGCACGGGCCTTCGCCCCTCCCTGCGCAAGGAGCAGCCGAGGGCTGGAGATGCCCGTTGGGGAAGCAGGGCCCCTCCTCCACCGCGGATGGGAAAAAAACAAAGCTCTCGGGGTCCGCGCGAGGGTCCCCCGTGATCCTGCCCCGCGCGAGCCAGACTCGCCCCCGCCCCTCTCCCCGCGGAGCTCGTGCGGTAGGCAAGGGGCGGGGTCTGTATCCCGCTCGGTCCCCAGCCCTGGAGAGGGGGGCGGGAGGAGACACGCGGCTGGGGACTCCGCCAGGCCGCAGCGCTACGTCGCCCTCAGCAGACTCATTCCCGCCGCCACTATGGCGCGGCCCGACCGACCCGGTTCCTCCCCGCACGCCGGGAACTTCCCCTCCTCACCATGGCGACTCGTTCTCCACAGCCCCGCCGACTGTGACGGTCCCGAACTAACAGTTCCCAACGGTCACCCGCAATCCCCCGCGCTAACCGGAAACACTCCACCAACCGCCAACCAGCCCCTAGCTCCCTACCATAGACATCACGGAACCAGACCAGAGCGCCGCCAGTGCTATAAAGAAACTCTCGCGAGAAAACCACATGGCAAAGCGTTCGCCGGCGTTGCGTATGCTGGGCGGGGCATAACGGCGCCGTTCTTTGAGACTTTAGCAGTCATCTTTGATAGGGGCACCGTATCCTATCAGCGCCCTTGTGCCTCTCACCCCTTCCAAGATGGCCCCTTAGTGATTATTTGTCCGCCATCTTGGAATCGGGCGGGAAGTGGCGACAGAAAGTGAGTCACGTGAGAAAGACGCTCCGTTCCGCCCCAGCCCCCAGGAGAGGCTCAGGCCGCTAACCTGGAAGCTGTTCGCTGGAAGGGGAAGTGTCTGGTTGCGGAGCTGCCACTTGGCCTCCATGGCAGCCGCGGGGGACGCCGGGCGCAAAGGGAAGCCTGAAGCCTGAGCTCCTCGCTGAACCGCTCCGCTTCCCTCCCCTCCCCGTCCGCCGAGACCAGGGGCCAGCAGGGGAAGGCGAAGGCGCTGCCGGCGTCTCCCTGGGGCTGGTAGGAAGGGCCAGGCTCCCTCCAGGGAGCTGCTGACTGGCCCTGTGTTTCGGGGCGAGCGGCCTTTCTGTTGCACCTGGGGCTGGTATAGTCTGTGAGTGGGGTGGGCCCTTCTCTCACCCGGGCGGAAAGGTGTCCCCTGCCCCCAGGCTGTGGGAGAGAAAGGGCCTTTCCGCTCCCCCGGGGTGGCTTAATCCCCTGTGGCCCTTGACAGGGGAGCTGGCGAGAGGGAGTGAATCGTGGTATCCCAGTAATCAGGGTCAGGAAAGTGGGGTGTCTCTCTCACACGTAGCTCTTGGGGGAGGGAGGGAGTTTGTGGCACCACCGGGGAAGAGGCGCCTCTGACCTTTATGATTCTGCTGGAGCTGCAACACCTGCACAAGTTGAAAAACTACATGCAGTAAAAGCTGGAAAAGTTAAATTTCACTTTAAGCGAGTGGACAAAAAGCAACAACATGGATGATTTCATCTCCATCAGTCTGCTGTCTCTGGCTATGCTGGTTGGCTGTTATGTGGCGGGGATTATCCCCTTGGCAGTTAATTTTTCAGAGGTAAGCAGGTTCCACCAGATTGTCCCTCCCTTGTCATGCAAGAATCTTGTGAATGAGAGAGACAGACCCCATCAAATCGTCTAGCTCGTCCCCTTGGGACTACTGCTGTCTAGTTACCAGTAACAGTTTAAATTAGGGAGCTTTCAAAAGAAACATTGAGTGAAATATTAAATTTTATTCAACAGCGCAGCACAGAATCTGTGATGAGTGTAAAAGGTATTTTAAAGTTGCTTTAAAATGAATCCTGCAATTAATTCGGAACTGCAGATCCTCTCATTGCCGAAGTAGAACAAAGACTCTGCATCAGTAGGAAAGAGGTGGCAGAAGCTTGATGTTCCTTTTTCAGAATGGTTTTAGATTATAAACTCTTGAAGGCAGTGACTGGTTTTTACTATATGTCTGCACAGTGTCTGGGTTGAGGCGTCTAAAAACAATACAAATAATAAGAAAAATTCTCTACAAAACTCAATGTTTCCTTCTTTAATTTTCCACAATAATATTCCAAAACCACCACCATGGTTGCTTTCCCTGTGCCCAGAGAAAATTGGGTGTGACTTCTAGAGCTCACAAAAATCTTCTGAGCATTATGTAATCTATTTGGATACTTATATGGTCCACATAACTGTAGTATTTGAGGGAGATGGGGTGACTTAATAACCCACTGTTCTCTCACCTCTTATGAGCTGAGCCTCATATCTTCACAGTTCCGCACTGTTCAACAGTGACCTTACCTCTCCCAGTCCCCCAAATAGTTGTTTTTATATTGGGGTAGCACTCAGAACCCCCAGTTAGGACTGGGGACCCATTGTGTTAAGTGTTTTACAAACAACAAAAGTTCCTGCCACAAAGAGTTTACAATATAAGTATAATATAGCGTTAGGAGTCTTATCCTTGATTAGGCACATTAAGGACACAATGTTGATGTGGGGGTGTACATGAATGAAGACTGTCATAGAGACATTAAGATGGAGTATCTTCTGGAGGAGCGGGAGAAACTTCTTTTATTAAATAAAACACACTTTAGGCCCTAACAGATTTCTTCCTGTAATTAAATATTTAATGCTTGGCTCCTAGTTCCCTTTTTGCTTTAGATATGTATATCAGTGGCATTACACTTTTTTGTTTGTGATTGTAATAATGGAATCAGTAAATGAAAAGGGGAGTTTAGAAATGAATGTGATATTGAAAGTTTGTTGAGAAAATGTCTCAATGGGAATTATGGCCATCTCATAGTTTCATTAGCAAGATTGCATCTTATGCATTAGCAATAATGGTTTAACTAGTAAACCCTTTTCCAATTTTTCTTGGTTTGCTTGTTACAAGAACTTGGCATTTCTGGAATATGCACTAACCTGGTGTGCAAAAATAGTAAGTTTATTTACCTTTGTTCAAGGTTTAATTCCAAATTGTAATCCTGGGGTTCTAAACTAGATTAGTTTAGGAGTGAAATTACCTTTGCTTAGAATGTTGTGAGATCTGGGTGCAGACAGTCTCAAAAGAAGGTTCCAAAGTCTGTATAACTATGGAGTTTGAAGCAGTTTGTTTCAGGGGTGACTTAATGAATTGTTTTCCTAACTGAAAATCTGTTTACCTAATTAATTTTCAAATAAGGACAAGTCAATTTAGACCCAAGTTCTTTTTAACTTGGCTGACATGAAGACACTCTTGTGACTGTGCAAGAAAACAGTGTGGATTTTATGGTTCTCTTGTTCTGTGCAGGTTTTGAACTGGTGTATTTCATATTGGATTATATTAGGGTTTAACGCTCAAACAGTTCTTTCTGTACAGTATCTGATATTGGCTCCATCACCATAGTGTCTAAGCACAGTTAAATCAACGTAATCGTGTTAAAAATTTTGACCATGTAGAAAACACTTTAATTGTCATAATATTAATCCTAAGGCTTGTCTATATGTAAAGTCGCACCAGTTTAGCTTAAGGTGTGTTTAAAAAAAACTGATTTAGGTGAACTCGTGCAAAAGGCTGTGTGGACATTATTTCATTTTACACCCATCTTATTTCAGTTTAGTTTAAGTCAATTAGGCCATGTCTCAGCTACTGGTGCTATAGCTCTCCCACTGTAGCACCATAGTGGACCCCTGCTTCAGCAATGGAAAGGTTTTTTCTGTTGTTGGAGGTAATCCACTGCCCCCAGTGGTGGTAGGTAGGTCCAAAAAAGCAGTCTGCTGTCGAACTAGCCGTAGGGCTTGGGTTGGCATAGCTATGTCATTATCCCCCGAGGGAGCGACGTAACTATCTATGCCTATCAGAATTTTAAGTGTAGACTAGGCCTCAGAAACATGTTTAAGCTAAATTATATAAGTCACTCTTAAAATGTGTGTCTACACAGAGGTTTCCATTAGTTTATCTAAAGCAGTGTAAATTAGTGTGTGTAGATTAAGCCCCAATGTGGCTAATCTAATGATTCTGATTGAAGCATGTTTGTGTTGTGAGGTGTCACTATAATTACATTATTAATTTTCATTAAATTACTTGTTCTCTGTTATTTTTTTTCACTTTGACCTCTGACTAGCTGATGAGTATATTTTAAACAAATAAGTTAATAGTTTCATCATAAACTAGCACTTGGCCTTGTTATATATCAAATTAGGATGATGGTGACTGCTTTTTCACTGCAGTTTGCTAATTGTTTAAGAAAAACTAAACTTTTGCAGCGACATCTTTGTAGTTGTGTAGAGAGTAGAATACCTTTAAATATTCCATTGAAATTTTTATTTAATCCTTCTAATCAGACTTTCAGATCAGTATAAATGCCAAGGTAAATCTTAGAAGAAGTAGCATAGAACAGTTGGCGACATTCTGCATTTATGCATCTCCTGATCAAACACCTTTTTTTTTTTTTTAAAATCAAGCTGACATAAATTGTGTACTGGTGCTTCTGAGAGCTCAGTTGTTATCTTTGACTAATACAGCTTCATAATTCAAGCTTTCCTTTAAATAAACCCTTTTAATGATTTACGTGACTTCTGTTTAAACCTACCTTGGGGATTGAATCCCTTCTGTAATGTGAAACATTAGATGCTTGTAAAACAGGAATTTCACTACTTACTCCAGTTTTAATCCTTCAGTAGAGTTCATATTCATTTTTTTAATATGAAAAGTTTAAGCCCTGGCAAGGTTTTAGGGTTTTTTTTGTATGGGTCCATCAATAGTAATTTTCACTTGTTCCATTTTTTTAAAATCCAGTCAGTTTGTCTGATGGAGTGTTGCTGGAGAGGGGCCTTTAAAGCACAGTTGTAGTCAGGAAAGTGTAGTAAGGACAACTTCTTGCTCAACACACAAGAACGGCCATATTGGTTTGGACCAATGGTCCATCTGGCCCACTAACCTGTCTTCCGACAGTGGCTCAAATGCCAGGTGCTTCAGGGGGAATAAACAACAGGTAATAATCAAGTGATCCATCCCGTCCGTCGTCCACTCCCAGCTTCTGACAAACAGAGGTTAGGGCACACTCAGAACATACTGTTGCATCCCTACCATCCTGGCTAATAGCTATTGATGGATCTATGTTCCATTAATTTATCTAGTTCTTTTTTGAACCCTAATATTATTTCGGCCTTCACAGTATCCTCTGGCAATGAGTTCCACAGGTTGACTGCACTGTGTGAAGAAGTACTTCCTTTTGTTTGTTTTAAACCTGTTGCTTATTGATTTCATTGGATGATCCCTGGTTCTTGTGTTACATGAAGGAGTAAATAACATTTCCTTATTCACTTTCTCCACACCAGTCAAGATTTTATAGACCTCTATATTCCCTCTTAGTCATCTCTTTTTCAAGCTGAAAAGTCCCGGTCTTTTTAATCTCTCTTTATACGGAGGCTGTTCCAAACCCCTAATCATTTTTGTTGCCCTTCTCTGTACTTTTTCCATTTCTAATATATATTTTTTTGAGACGGGGCAATCAGGTCTGCACATAGTATTCAAGATATGGGGCTTACCATGGAGCAGGGGTCGGCAACCTTTCAGAATTGGTGTGCCGAGTCTTCATTTATTCACTCTAATTTAGGGTTTCGTGTGCCAGTAATATATTTTAATGTTTTTAGAAGGTCTCTTTCTATAAGTCTATAATATATAACTAAACTTTTGTTGTATGTAAAGTAAATAAGGTTTTTAAAATGTTTAAGAAGCTTCATTTAAAATTAAATTAAAATGCAGGTGGCCAGGACCCGGGCAGTGAGAGTGCCACTGAAAATCAGCTTGCGTGCTGCCTTTGGCACGCATGCCATAGGTTGCCTACCCCTGATATAGAGGCATTATGATATTTACTGTCTTATTAACTATCCCTTTCCTAATGGTTCCTAACATTGTTAGCTTTTTTTGGCTGCTGCTGCACTCCCTATATATCTGAGTGACATACATTTGTTTTTGTTACTGTTACCACTGCTATTCAGAACCAGTATCATCTATTGGTAAACAAACTATATTGCACATTGGTTTATTCACCAGCAACAGTCCTACAACCTAGGTGTCATCTTCATCTCCATCATCTCTAAACCTGCACATGTAGGCAGTGTTCAAATCCTGCCTTATCTCCCTCTATAAAATCTCTAAAATCCTACCCTTTTCTTTCTGCCCATGCTGCTAAAACTTTCATCCAAGCCCTATTCATCTACTGCCTTGGCTATAGAAACCACCTTCTCTGTGGCTTTCCTTATACCTAGTTTGCATCCCTCAGCTCCATTTAAAATATAGCTACTAATCTTCCTGGGTCATCATTCTGTTCATCTGGCTCCCTTCTCTGAAATCACCCACTGATTTCCCTCTTCGCTGCCCATCAAATATTGACTTCAGATTGTTAGTCTTACCCTTCACAATTTAACACCTCCTAATTTATCCTCTCTTGATTTGTATGGTGTCCAGTTGACTGTCAGTGTCAGCTTGGGTTATCCATTTGTCCACTTCTCCCATGAAGACTTTTGGGCTTTTTTTTAATATGCTGCCACTCATGCATGGAATACATTCTGAATTAGTTCATAAAGACCCTACTCTGTCCTCATTCAAATATGTCCTCAGGACTTCTCTTTAGCACAGTGTCTGGGGAAGCTGCTAGCGAGGTTGTTGATAAGCTAGGTAGATGGCCAGAAGGTGCCTCTGAGATTTCTTTTTTTTTTTTTTTTTTTTTTAATATAACTATCAGCCATTTAGCCGTGCATGTGTCTGGGCTACATAATAACTATTTCCCTCGTCTACCTTCCCCATTCTTTCTGGGTTGCCTCTCTTGTCATTTAGATTGGAAGTTTTTTGGTGTTAGGACCATTTTTTTACTCTTTGTACTGTGGTTAGCACAAGGTGTGAAACTCATTTGGAGATGAGGAGGGCAAATCCCCTTATACAGCTATGATCAATGGGCAGAGAGAAATGCCGGGCTATATATTCCTAATAATTCACAGCACAATGCCCACCCTTGTCAATGGGAGGCTTGCACAGAGTTCAAAGGGAGCATGTGGCCTTCATGTAGTAATTAAACAAATGCTTATTTTTATTAGCTGTTTAGTGCCTTGTTGTTACATTCATCACACATTGGTGCTCCCTTTTAGGCCCGCTGCTATTCCTGAGCTTTGTTTGTTTCCTTCCTTATCCTCCATCCTCTTTCTCTCCCTCTTCCTTGTTTTTGTGAGGCTTCTCTGTTCTTTCCTCTGCCTTTCCTTGCCTATAGCAACCTCCAGTTGCCTCCACCATGGCTTTCAATCCCAGCTCCTTCCCCAATCCATCTATTAAAATGATCAGCAATTAATAGTTAATGTTGACACTCCAGATTAATATTGAACAGAGGACTTTCCCCTACATTGTTGTTTCAAACTGTGGATTCAGACAGATATCACTTTATCACTTTGTTTATTTTTAGAAAGTTATCTCTGCAGCCATGAAATCTAGAAATTTCCTTTGTTTTTTAAATGAAAGCTGAGTTTCTGCACAGTCTGGATGTATCCTGCAGGCTTCATAAATACACCTGGCTGGCCAGGTGTTTATTTGACACCCTGGTCTACTACAGTTGGGCTCCCGATCCTGATCAGGGATTCTAGGTGCTACTATAATTCAAAAAATAAGTTACAAAGGGAATTTTTGACTCTGTTTCTATAATCTAGCCTCATTAAAGAGCAATGATCAACAAGTTGTAGTACACTGTATTAATACTACATTATTTATTGGTTTTAACATCGCAGAGTAGATTTTGGCTTCGTAGGACAAACATTTGGATTTTTACAGTGGACAAAAATAAGGATTACCATTTGTAGGGGGACACCTCAAAATGGCCTTGCTTGAATGGCTCTGAAAGTATAAACCTGAATCTGTCAAAATTGGGCTGCTGGTGGGCATCCTTCAAAAGTCATATATGCTTAAACAGTATTCACCTCAGTGGATCTGGCAGCTGAGGTTCAGAGTAATCTTCACTGTCAAGTAAAATAGTCCTTTCTACTGCAGGTATTTCCCATTTCATTGATTCTCAGCTGCCCTTATTTATCAAAGAAGAGGACATCTTTCATTTTCATTTCCTGCTCAAAATTGTCTGAGTTAGAGATGCTGACAATACACATTCCTATTCCAACTGTTTATTAACCTTTAGGAATGTAAAGTTAAGAAATTCAGTTTCTGGAATGAAAACCTATATTGTAAAGTTTTGTAGATCATTTTTTCCCTTCTTTTTTATAATCTCTCTTTTTGTACTACTTTGGAATCTATCAGGCATTACATGAAAAATAGTGAACTTTTTCTAAATCAACCATAGAAATTAGAGAAGGGATAGTAACCTATTAATCTGTTACCGCTATCTTGGGGGACTGTACTGTAGTCTAATAGACCTCACTTTTGGGAAGGGGGTGGGCGGGAATCCTAAATGATGACTGGCAAATTTTAACCCATTGTGTATTTCTGACAAGGTAGATTGATATCAATCACTGCTTCTAATCATGATTTAAATCAGCAAGCAGGAAATTTTGATTTAAATAATCAATTTTAATCTTGATTTGCATTTGTACTTTTTATGATTTTCCTAAAGAAAGGTTGATTCTCATTGATTGGTAAGCATTAAAATATGTTGGTTTGCAACTAAATATAACCTTCACACAAAATTTGGTCCTCTCTTTTGCTATCCAGGAGGATACAGTATATCTCTGCATGCTTATTTAACCAATTACATAGCTTAGCATACATTTATTCAGATTTTTAATTTTTATATTTTTATTACATTAGAAAATAGTGAAAGTTACATTTCTTCTTTACTAGATGATTAATTTTGTACTTGTGATTTGTGTCAATCTGCATTTGGATGGAAATTGGAATTCAGTTAAAATGCACAAAACCAGCATTTTGATTTTTGTTTTTATTAAATAAAACTACTGTAAATACGATGAATACATACAAAACATTTTGATAAACTTTTTTATTTAAAACAAACTGATTTGTTAAACTAAATTATCTGTAGTTAGTGAATTAAAATGATTATTTCTGGTCATCACATCCTTCAAGATTTTAGAACTAGTAGATCTCACCCTCTTGCATCTCATTTGTATTCACAAGCTCTCTTGCTTTTCAACTCCCAGTTATGTTCTTAACATTGAATGAATTAGCCATTGAACTGAACTTTTAGTTTAATAAGCTGATATGATGAAAATACTCTCTCTGCACCTGCAGAAGAGGCTAGTTCTGTCAAAAGTTGGTTTAACACTTCAACAGACTGGTTCCAGGTGCTTAGCCAATGACTTCAACCAATTCAGTGGTTTGTCTTTCTTTAATACTTCAGCAGCAAACATACTTCTTGAATATTAGTTTTTTATTTAATCTAAATTATTTTAATAGATTATGGTAAAATTAGGCCTTAATATCAGCTATCGTCATTTCAAATTTAATTTTAAATAGGTTTAGTTTTAAAGAGAAAAATGTATTTAAATAAAATAATTCAATTATATTTTTTTTAAAAAAGCATGGTCTTCTATCCACCCTACTTTGTAATTCAAAGTAACAAATCTTATCAAGCACTGAGTTGTTGAGCAGGACTGCATGAAGTAAGTTTACTCCAGCGTAAAGTAAGTAGTGTGTGTTAAATAGTGTTTGGCAGTGTATGCAGAAAAAGCTCAGAAGTGAGTCTGTGGACAACAAATCTCACTTAACACTGGGTTAAAGTGATCTCTAAAACATTGCAAGGGAAACATGCATTGCATCCATCCTACTTTGATCTGTGGATCAGGAGTTGTAATTTCTCATGCTACTGGTCTTTTCAACACTCTTGAGCAAAAATATTGATTCCAAATGTTAAAGTTTCTGGTTTTTGTTGGGGGATAGGAGAGTTTTTTGTTCATTACTAAAGAGTGTTACTTGTTTTATGCTTGCTTGCAGGAAAGGTTAAAGCTGGTGACAGTTCTGGGTGCTGGGCTCCTCTGCGGAACTGCCTTGGCGGTAATTGTGCCTGAAGGAGTACATGCACTTTATGAAGACATTTTGGAGGGTGAGGAGAAAAAAAAAAAAAAAAAAAGCCTGATATATGTCCTTGTGCAAGACAGTTGATAAACCAGAAAGGCACAAGTAGAGTATCTTACTCTGAGAATAATTAAAGTTAATCTCTTGCTGAAACCTCAAACAATGGGAATTGCCTTTGAAAGAGATTTAATTTGTGTTTATAAGCTGCTGCTTTCTGTGGTTTAGTTCCCTTTTGGTTATTGCAATCACTATCAGTGGTGTTTTATAGAGCTCCGTATATTTTATCTTGCAAAAGAATCTCACTCCCTTGTAGCCGAAGAACTTTCTAAGCTCAGTTGGCGTCAAACAATTTTGCTAATTAGTTTAACAGGCCAAAATTGCCTGTTAAACTAATTAGCAAAATTGTTTGATGCCAACTGATTTTTTTAAAGTGAAAGAACATGTCTTAGAGAGACATAGGTATAGGGTATACCTGAAGCCCAAATGTCTTGGATAACTGTACCAGTTATACCATTCCTTAGTTATAGCAGGTAATGCCCATCATCTCCCATTCGAGTGCATTCTAATCCTCATTGGAGCTTCAGATGCTTTTCCAATGGTATGACACAGGTTTTGAGTAGATTCAAGGTCAGTAATTCAGTCAAAGGTGGGTGGCAGCAACGCACTGGGTCCTAATACAAAGAAATGTCAAGATGTGGGAGAGGGGACTCTAGAGGACTTTCAAACGTGTTTGAAGTACTAGTACTGCTATTGCATATCAGTGGGTGGGAACCACTGCTATATGCCACTATAGTAAGTTTGGGTTTTTTCTTTATATATCTGTGCTTTCCTTTTACATGCTTTGGAGGAGAATATATTTTTCATTTTTACCATTTGCACTTATTTAGCCTACTTTATAGTCTGTGTATTTTAGGCTTGTCTAGTGTCTTTCATGTAACTTAAAATTATTCATATTTAATAAACATAGTTTTGTTATTGCAAGGTTCTATTTATTCATGTGTTCATACACTTTCCAATCTGTATGTTTATTGTAGCATCTCACTATACTGCACTTCAGTTGAGGATTTGTGATCCATTCCATTTTAATCTTTGTTATGATTAGCATAGCAGCAGACAACGTTATTGGGAGCACTTCTACTTTTCTCGTTAAATTTTTGGTCGGTTTATTGCCCAGGCTTGACACCTTCCGTGAGATGATCTGACCCATTAAACTATCATGTAAATAAGAGGCATTTGAAAAATTCTGTCTCTTCCTATTTACACAGCAGTTCATGCATATTCATCCATCCATATTGAAGTAAAATACATAACTGGGAAACTTACAGTATACATTAATGGTATCTTAAACTAAATTTCTAACACGAAATACCTTGAACAAAGCCAATCTAGCTGTAAAGAAATTATTTAAGTAACATTGAGAGTTATTTTTTTCAGATAGTGATTTCGGCCCAGAATTTAGGTCTCTTCAGTATAACTCAAACTTTGATCCTTTGTCTACCTTTGTAGGACAAGTCGAAGAGAACTAGAACTAATAAATCAAGGAAAAATGAGTTAATCCTAATATTACTGCGTAAAATGTGTGTATTATATGTGAAAATAAAGTTGTAGAGAGCTGCATCCACTTATATAGACTCTGCCATGAAGGTTGTTATAAAAGATAAAGGGTCCACTTACAAAATAAGACATTCAGAATTAAGCATAAGAATCTTATCTGACTTGTTTTTCTTCACTCATTGATGTCTAGCAGGCCTAAAATTTAATTGTTTTGCCTTTGTCCTCTATCTAAAACTTATTGAAGTGCTAGATTAAGAAATGGACTGTCTTCTCTTCTTTATTCCAATTGTCTGTTCATACCTAAGACTATTTTTAAAGAGACACAGTCACGTTATATTTGGCTCTAATGAAGCTTTTGTAAAAGCCTGAGAGGCTTACAGAACCAAAGCAAATAACATGTTTTCCATTACATCTTTTAAAATTCCAGTGGAAAGTTTGCTTAATCAATACACTTTCCTCTGCAGTGTTGCAACACAAACTTTGCTACCTTGTGCTAGTGTATAAGTACCAGAAAGTTAAACTTAGTCGGTTTCCCCTTAAAGCTGGTTTAAATTTTGTTTTTGGGTTATTGTTTGAAGGCCTTCTGGAAACAGTGCTTTTAAGGAAGATTGAAAGAAGAAAGGGTGTTTTAGTGGCATGCAAAATCAGGGAGACAGTTCTAAGCTTAGGGGACAGCATAAGAGAAGGCACAAAGACAAAAGTGAGAGACTCATACAAGAGTAGTGCCTGAGCAGTGCAAAAGGACCAGACGGAGATGTAGGAAGAGTGTAAAAAACAGCCATAAACTGGACAGTGTCCCTTTAATTGCAAATTAAATGATCTGTGCACAGAGTATAACTGAACATTTGCACATAGTGTTCCACTCCCTCCCCCTGAAGTGATCTGTTGAAAGGTCCATTTAATTCATAAAAAGAGTAGCAGTGAGACATCATTATATTTTGCTAGGGTTGTCCCAGATGTCTCTAACAGTGGCTGCTGTCCTCAAGAGGCCATTAGTATTTAATTAAGCCAGAAGTCCTCATAATAGAAAACAAAAGTGTTTGAACCAAAAAAAAAAAAAAAAAAAAAAAAAAAACCCACCCCAGACTTACCCAGCAATTTCATCATCCACAGCAAACTGTTTCTTCAGGAGTCTGTAGAATGTCTTGTGTGCCACAGACACCTCTCTGTTCAAAGTCACCATGCTACATTTTGTAGGGCATTGAAGCATTGCAAAATGCTTCATTTAAATTCATTTTAAAATAAATTCCCCGTAAGAGTTTTCATGAAAATATGGAGTCACCCCTCTGAATATACATTAATTATGTCTTCTGGGGGGAAAAAACCTTACAAAATAATTATAATGTTAAAAGAGACAAAGGTTGGGTCCAGCTCAATATCATACTTAGCACTTCTGTTGCACCTTTTCCTACGAGGATCTTGAAGTGCTTTACAAATACTAAGTAAACCTAGCAAACACACTCATAAGTAGTAACCCTCTTTTGTGATGGAGGCAGCAAGTTCTATTTAGAGGCTAGAATGGGGACTGGGAGTCAGGAATATATCTCAGGGCTTCTGACTCAGTCACTGATTTGGCAAGATAGCTGCACCTGTTTTGCTATCTCTAAAGTACTTTTTAGAGATTCAGTGTGTACAGTATTTTTATAGATGAGTTAGCTGAGACGCAAAGAGGTTAAATGACATGCCTGAGGTCACGTTGTAGTCAGGAACAAAACCCAGAACTTCTGACACCCCCCCCCCCCCACAACTTTGCTCAAACTAGTCACCATGCTTCCGTTATTGTTTTTTTTTTTCCCACCTAAACAACGAAAGGGCAGCTGCGATGACTGGGGTCATATTATCGAGAAACTGAAACAGCTTAATTTTTCTGAATATACTTGGGGCTTTTAAGTATGGTTAAATGCATGTTTTAGTAAAGTCTGACTTCTATACTTGGGGCTATACTATAACTTGAAATGTTGTGATGGGGTCCCCGGAGTGCAACCTGGATTGAGGGACCACTCAGCCCTTCAAACCCACCAACCTGGGCAGCTTCTCACACTGATGCTGAAGTCATGCTCTGGTAAGCACTGCACTTACACGGACATCCACAGGTGGGGACACACTCAACTGTGTTACATGAATGATCTCCCAGCCACTCATGAACCATCAATAGGGAGGGTCCAGCCAATTCCCCTCAGCTCCCCAGCTTTGCACCCAAGAACTAAATTGTCTTGCACTGGTGAGAAGCCTGGCCAGTGTAAGTTCGTTAAATAGTTTGCCACTCCCTCAATGTGGAATGGATACACACTAGCCTTTTGTAAACTGAGCTGAGATTTCCCAAGCACTTCAACCAAAACACACTTTTTTAGGTAAAATATAAAACAGGTTTACTAACTACAGAAAGATAGATTTTAAGTAGGGCTGTCAAGTGATTAAAAATATTTATCGCGCAATTAAGAAAATACAATTTAAATATTTTTGGATGTTTTCTACATTTTCAAATATACTGATTTCAGTTACAACAGTAGTAGTGTTGGTCCCCAAAGTGGGATAAACTAGGACATTAAAAACAAAACAAAAAAATCTAAATCTATTTTTCTTTCCTGCTTTATATTGTTAAGACCAGGTATGAAGAAAGCTTTCCGTGAAGGATTAGAAAATATTAGAACATCACCTTTGGGATCTTCCTAATCAACCTGTTTATCTGCTTTAGGGAAGCACCATCAGGCCAGTGAGACTCAAAATGTGATTGAATCTGAGAAAGCAGCAGAAATAACAGCTGAGCATGAGCATGGCCATGACCATTCAAAATTACACGCGTACATTGGTGTTTCCCTTGTCCTTGGTTTTGTCTTCATGCTTTTGGTGGACCAGATAGGCAGCTCCCACGTGCACTCTACAGATGGTAAGTAAAGCCTCTCCTGCCAGACTGGCACTTGCCTTGGAGCTAGTGCAGCAACCAGAATGAATTAACAAGGTGTATTTTCAGAATATGATTATTTATTATGTATTTTTAATACAGTAGTGCCCAGTCAGGATGAGGGCTCTATTTAGCTTGATATTCTACAAACATAAATGTAAACATGGTCTGTTATGTGAAATAATAAAGCAGTGTTACTGTCAGTGCTGGAAGCCAGCATAATGTGAATATTTGCTTAATAATGCTCAAGTGTGTGGACTGTGCCATGCTGACAGAGAAAGTCTGCTTAGAAATAATAGATGACCAACAGCATTGTGTGTAAAGGCTTTAAGCAGTGTAGGTTTTAATATATGACAAATAGAGTATTCCACTGACATAGCAAAAATCCAAAACTGAAGAGTCAGAGTCTTAACTTCATTAGTTATTTTATTGTCTTGCTTAGAATTATACATTTCAAAGAACAAAATTTTGGCTTAGTTCAGGCTGTAAATTTTCATGGAAGAAAGGCCCCAGTCCTGCATTGTGATCTGCACAGATTGACTGTTGCAACCACATAGAGCCCTGTAGACTTCAGTGGACTTCACATGGACCACCAAGCATGATAAGGGCTATGGTGACTTTCACTGGTAATCTTCCTCAGTAGTTTCCCGGTAAGTGCATGCTGGTTTTCTGTGTACAGCAGAACAAAATGTAGGTAATCTTTCCTGAAAACTAAGCCAATAAATATTTGTACTTTTAATGTGAAATTTTATTCATAGAATATCAGGGTTGGAAGGGATCTCAGAGGTCATCTAGTCCAACCCCTTGCTCAAAGCAGGACCTAATCCCAACTAAATCATCCCAGCCAGGGCTTTGTCAAGCCTGACCTTAAAAACCTCTAAGGAAGGAGATTCCACCACCTCCCTAGGTAACCCATTCCAGTGCTTCACCACCCTCCTCGTGAAAAAGTTTTTCCTAAGATCCAATCTAAACCTCCCCCACTGCAACTTGAGACCATTACTCCTTGTTCTGTCATCTGGTACCACTGAGAACAGTCTAGATCAATCCTCTTTGGAACCCCCTTTCAGGTAGTTGAAAGCAGCTATCAAATTCCCCCTCGTTCTTCTCTTCTGCAGACTAAACAATCCCAGTTCCCTCAGCCTCTCCTCATAAGTCATGTGCTCCAGACCCCTAATCATTTTTGTTGCCCTCCGCTGGACTCTCTCCAATTTTTCCACATCCTTCTTGTAGTGTGGGGCCCAAAACTGGACACAGTACTCCAGGTGAGGCCTCACCAATGTCGAATAGAGGGGAATGATCACGTCCCTTGATCTGCTGGCAATGCCTCTACTTATACAGCCCAAAATGCCGTTAGCCTTCTTGGCAACAAGGGCGCACTGTTGACTCATATCCAGCTTCTCGTCCACCATAACCCCTAGGTCCTTTTCTGCAGAACTGCTGCCTAGCCACTCGGTCCCTAGTCTGTAACAGTGCATGGGATTCTTCCTTCCTAAGTGCCGGACTCTGCACTTGTCCTTGTTGAACCTCATCAGATTTCTTTTGGCCCAATCCTCTAATTTGTCTAGGTCCCTCTGTATCCTATCCCTACCCTCCAGCGTATCTACCACTCCTCCCAGTTTAGTGTCATCTGCAAACTTGCTGAGCGTGCAGTCCACACCATCCTCCAGATCATTAATGAAGATATTGAACAAAACCGGCCCCAGGACTGACCCTTGGGGCCCTCCGCTTGAAACCGGCTGCCAACTAGACATGGAGCCATTGATCACTACCCGTTGAGCCTGATGATCTAGCCAGCTTTCTATCCACCTTATAGTCCATTCACCCAACCCATACTTCTTTAACTTGCTGGCAAGAATACTGTGGGAGACCGTATCACAGCTTTGCTAAAGTCAAGGAATAACAAATCCACTGCTTTCCCCTCATCCACAGACCCAGTTATCTCCTCATAGAAGGCAATTAGGTTAGTCAGGCATGACTTGCCCTTGGTGAATCCATGCTGACTGTTCCTGATCACTTTTCTCTCCTCTAAGTGCCTATAAAAACCTTTCGAATAAAATGTAGTTCAAAATACTGTTGAAATGATCATTCTATCATACTTCACTTACATCCTTATTTCTTGTCAGTGTTCAGCAATGTGCTTATGTTTAGATTTTGTTAATGTAAGTATTTCATACTCTTTATCACATTCTCTCGCTTTTCTGTCTTTCCCTTTCTCTACACATAGACTTCTCACCTTGATTGAAAGTCTTCCCCGCAGATGCTCATGTCTGTGTACTGACTCTGTTATCTTATTCGCTTAGCTTCTCAAATGGAGGCTTGGCAAATAGGTTAGCAAGAAACTCCGTAGAGCAACTTGTATTAAAATCCTTGTTTCTACATTTTACAACACTTTTTTTTTTTTCTCTTTCCTGGTTAGGAGAAAATGGGCTTCCTTGTGTCTTTGACCTATTAAGATGCACAGACTCAAAAACTGAACAATATAGGGAGCAATTTTTCTGAGCCTTTGCTTTATCTCCCACATGAAATATAACAGAGTAACTGCAAGTGTTGCTGGAATAGTTAGGGATTTATAAGAATCCTTTTCCTGACTTGAACCTTGAACCAGTGGTATTAATTACCCATTAATGTTATCTTAGTTGACTAGATTTTCTGTTCCCTTAAACTACGATAGATATAGAGGTTAGAATGGGGTATAACCTTTAAATGTGATCATCTGTTTGGGTTTGGTGGATAGTCCAGAACTAAGGACATAGGTTTAAATTAAGAGGAATTAAATGACAAAAGAGCTTGAAGGGATGTTGTAGTCGTGTTGGTCCCAGGGCTTTAGAGAGACGGGTTAGATAATATCTTTTATTGGACCAACATCTGTCAGTGAAAGACAAGCTTTAGAAAACGTCTACTATCACCAACAGAAGTTGGTCCAATAAAAGAATTACCTCATTCACTTTGTCTCTTGAACTTGAAGGGTGAGAGTGAACTTGAAAGTGTGAATAGATGGAATGGGCTTCCAGTTCAGGTAGCAGAGTCAAGTAGCAATATAGTTAAAGTTGTCTGACCACTTGAAATTTAAAGGATTAGATATTTTTATGTTTGTAACAGTAGTTCACAGCCCACTGGAAAAAAATTTCACTGATCAATTCCCCTTCTGTAGAGGAGTGGGGTTTTTTTTATTTCTCCAGAAGAAGTTAGTTTACAAATAGATGGTGAGATAAAAGTAGTTATCAAACAATTACAGACATGAATGGCCCATCGTCTGCCTTCAATCCTAAGCAGTTACGCATGATGTTCTCTTTCTACATTAAAGAGTATGGGAGGATTCTGCCATCTGCTTCAGTCCATAGGACAGCATATAGAGTTCATAAACAGCTCACAAGGAGCCAGCAGGGAGTTGCCCATAGTCCAGTCACTGCCATAGCAGGGCCTTCCTATAAGCCCCAGCTCTGGGGGCATAGTGGGAGGGAGGAGGCCTGGATAGCACATGATAGTGTGGGCATTCTGTGGTGCATCAGACTGTGGAATAGCCCAGAGTCAGCATTTGGGAGGCTGACGTAAATTAGAGCAACTCTTGGCTGCTCTTATTTAGGCTGGGAGATGCAGTAGCCCTTGGAGTAGCCCAGAATCCTGAGTACAAAGGTGGCTTAAAGCTACCTTTCTGGGCTGAGCTGGGGAAGGTAAAGAATCTCACACTACAGTTTAGTTTCAAAAAGATGAGGGAAGATGACTGTTGCATCCCCTTGTCAATGTTCCCTTAAATTCTGAAGGGTAGTATATGATATCTTGACTAGTTTGCCTGGGAAACCTCTGGTAATTGCTTAACTGTTTAAAAATGGGTCACAGCTGAGAAATTATGCCTCGGTGTTTGTAATATGTTTTCTTCCAGCATGATTCATATGTTTGTTGATATCTTATATTGTCTAATGCTTAATTTCCTTATGATTATTTTAGACCCAGAAGCAGCAAGGTCAGGCAATTCCAAAATCACTACTACACTGGGACTAGTGGTCCATGCTGCAGGTAGGCTGAATAACTGTAAGATCTGTAAGGGGCAATCTTCTGTCACTGTCATTTTTCCTGTCTAACTTAAATAAACCTTTTGAATTTTAAATTGCAATAATTATTGTATATTCACCAAAAAAGTTAGCACTGTGGGGATTTTTTATGTATTTAGAAGCACATTTTCCATCTTTTCCTAAGTAAGCTAACTGAACATTGTGTAAAAATGGTTTGAAAAAATCCACACGGACTGGGATATATGTCTAGATATGATTCAGATGAAAAGGATTTAGGGAGGTTTTTAGAAATCTTAATCACAGTAAACCTGATTTTTAATTTTGTAGGAGAGAAACTACTCTAGATGCTAAGAAACAGCATAGAGAATTTTTAAAATGTATAAATAGTTGAGGGGTAAGTGTTAGCAATACAAAATAACACTTCATCCAAAATTTTTAAGGGGCAGGGGACACCAATTTGTCTATTATAACTGCAGCTGTAACAGTATTATAGTATGTTTGGTCAGTCATTTAGGATCTGGTGAGTCCCTTTTTGATGTATTTAGTAAATTACTTTTACTGTAAAATGAAGGCTATTTTGAAAGCCTTGGATTTTTTGCATCTTCTGTTTCATTTTAAAACAAAAGCCGAGTGATTGGCTTGATTAAATCCTAATATGAAAATAGTATTCTGCCTCCCGAAAATGTTCCTGGGAGTCTTAATTAGATACAATATTTTTCTTCATTTCTTTTCCTGAAGACTTGTGGTGCATTGTTAACCATCTGCCGCTCCAATTCCAGTGGTGGCTGCTGATCAGTGATGGATGAAGCAATACATACAAATATTTGTTATGTTATACATGTGGGGTTGAAATCTTTGTAATGAATTATTTATTCACTTATTTGGATTTCAATAGTGCACAACGGGTTAGGCACTGTAAACATATTTAATAAAAAAGATACTTCTTGTTCCAGGGATTTTACCACTTAAATGCAAGTTAGATTTAGCAATTTGTTTATATTGAACTCATCTTCAATATGCCCACTAATCCGTCTCCGCTGGGACCACTTCTAAAATTCCAAACCTCTGAGAAACTTTCATAGAGCAGTCACTTTGGGGGAAGTGGGAAGAAAGGTGGAATTTTGTGGGGAGGGAATCCATATTTGGTGGAGGGGAATGACTTGCATGCAGGATGGGCAGTATTCAGTGCTGGACCCATGACTGGTTCTAGGTCCAATATCTTGCAGGCCACTGGGATTAGAAAATGGTGCATTTAACCACTGGAAATGTAGGTATGTTCTCATACAACAAACACTCCTTGCCAATGAAATGGCAACACTTAATTCTACTCCTGGTAGGTTGGAAGATATTGGTCGTCGTCATACATTTATATATATGTATATAAAAAGCTACTTAAGTAATTTTTAGAAGTTTCTAAAATGTATTGGTTAATACTTTTCCCCCTGTCTTTCCAAGACCTTTACAGTTTGGATTCATGGTCTTAAGATAATTAACTTTTACAGATGGGAGAGGGGGATGTTGTGAAAAATAGTATCAATTTAAAATTTCTCTAAAACTTCTTCAAAGCAGTTTTTCCTCTAAAAATATATTTTATAAACAAAATATTTGTGTGTCATACAGTGTTAAGGTTTTGATTCACACTCATTTGGGATGATCTGTTTAACTCATTCATTTACTTTATTGTTTATATATAATTTGTCTAGCTCAAACTCTCATGAAGTAATCCTCTACACTTCTGTGTGTGTGTGTGTGTGTGTGTGTGTGTGTGTAATATAAATGTATACATATACACAAATGTTTTTGTTGATAAAAGGTACTGTGTAAATGTACGTCATGAAACAGATTTTAACCAAAAAATGTTGTTTTGTTAATGCATGTGTTTTATATAAAAAGAGAATTTTTTTATGAATAGCCAATTAACTGATTTGTGTGTTTCTCTTTTGATTTTTTTCACAGTAAAACAGTGTTTATGTAACATTTAGGCATTTCACAATTCCAAAAGTAATAACTAGAATTCTTTGTAAATTTGTAAAGATTAAAACTGATTTTCAGCTTTAAGTTTAGATAGGAAACACATTCCATAACTTTTGAAATTAGTTACTAAATCTCTGTTCCCTGAATTATTCCAGTTTTATATTAGGACATACCAAAGACTGAGCAGACTCCGTGTGAAATCCTTGTGCTATTGAAGTCAGTGGCAAAACTCCCCTTGACTTCACTAGGGCTAGGATTTTGCCCTCAAACCTCAGAGTGGCTCAGGAAAGGAAGGGGGAAGCAAGTCAGAGAGCAGTTGGGTCAGTATTAAGGGTTTTGTAAGTAAGGGAAATTATTTTAAAGCAATACACAATTTTATATTGGTAGCCAATGGAAAAATAAGTAAACCTTGTGGTGTGTATGAATAATCAGTGAACTCTTATGCGCTCTTTTGGCTTTCTACCCATTAAGCTGACGGTGTTGCATTGGGTGCAGCAGCTTCCACTTCTCAGACCAGTGTCCAGTTAATAGTGTTTGTTGCAATTATGTTACACAAGGTAAGTCCAGATCATAAATTCATACTTTTTTCTTTAAAAAAAAAAAAATCAGTTTCTACTGCATGTAGGAGTTAATTATTTGGGTTTCTTGCTTGAGTTAACCTCAGTATGTGGAGCTGCAGTGAAGTGATCAGGTGGTAATACAAAATAAGGGATTGGAGAACACAAGTATAATATTGGGTGGTTATGGGTATCAAAGGAAGCTATATCCAGTCAGTTTGGGTGTGGGAGGATGCATTTCAGCTGTTCATTGACAAACCCAACCCCCTGCTGCCCAAACAACTGACTATGACCTACAAAAATGGGGGAGAGAGAGAAAGGAGAACAGTATATTCACTGGAGGAAATGTAGCAGCCACACTGCTATAGTAGCAGCTGCGCTGCTGCAGCATGTCTGGTGAAGATGCTCTATGCTGACGGGAGAGTGCTCTCCTGTTGGCATAATTACTCCACCTCAACGAGACGTGGAAGCTATCTCAGCCGGAGAGCATCTCCCGCCAACAACATAGCGCTGTGTGGACACCGCTTTAAGTCAATGTAACTTGCATGGCTTTTTCACACCCCTGAGCGACATAAATTACATTGACGTAAGTGGTAGTGTAGACCAGCCCCTAGGGATACTTGAAGAAGCCCTGGGGATATGGCAAGGGGCACTTATGTATGTTATGCTAAAGTACGGAAAACTGTTTCCTCCTGCTAGGATTCATTTCTATATGTATGTTTGGTTCTCAGCACTGTGGGAACAATATATACATATTATTACTCCTGGGGAAATTCTGTGCCAAAAAGTAAAAAATTCTGTGCACAATATTTTAAAATGCTGCATATTTTATTTGTCAAAATATCATAATATTATCATACTATTTTCAATTATTTTGGTAATTTATTTCATAATACCTGTCAGCAAGTGTGTCTGTAACAATACAGGCAACAAAAAAGATCCAGGAAATGTTTTTTGTCAAATAGATTCCTTACTAGGTGTATTAGCACATCAATATGGCTCCACAGAACAGACAACAATAATATTTCCATGTATGTCAAGCACAGAAGACTTTAAGGGTATGTTACACAGCAAAGAAAAACCCACGGCTGGCCCATGCCAGCCAACTCAGGCTCACAGAGCTCAGGTTTGGGGGCTGTTTAATTGCTGTGCAGACTTTTCTGGGCTCAGACTAGAGCCAGAGCTCTGGGACCCTTCCATTGGGTTGCCAGGTTCATAGATTCTAGGACTGGAAGGGACCTCAAGAGGTCATCGAGTCCAGTCCCCTGCCTGCATGGCTGGACCAAATTTGTCTAGACCATCCCTCAGACCAGAACACCCTCTCGAAAAGGGCAGCTTCAGTCAGTGCCGCTGACCAGGCCATTAAAAGTCTGGTTGGTGGTGCAGCAGGGCAGGCAGACTCTCTGCCTGGCTCCCAGGAATAGGCTGACATGTCCGTCCAGCTCCTAGGCGAAGGGGCGGCCATGGGGGCTCCGTGTGCAGCCCCCGCCCTGAGCGCCAGCTCGCAGCTCCCATTGGCCAGGAACTGCGGCCAATGGGAGGTGCGGGGGTGGTGCCTACGGGCAGGGGCAGCGTGTGGAGCCCCCTGACCCCTCCACCTAGGAGCTGGAGGGACATGCTGGCCACTTCCTGGGAGCCACCTGAGGTCAGTGCCGCCCAGAGCCTGCATGCCAAAACCCCTCCTGCATTCCGAATCCCTTGGCCCCAGCCTGGAGCCCCCTGCCACACCCAAACTCCCTCCCGGAGCCCGCACCCTACCTTCCTGCTCCAGCCCGGAGCCTCCTCCCGCACACTGAACCCCTCATTTCTGGCCTCACCCAGGAAACCCATACCCCCTCCCACACTTCAACTCCCTGCCTCAGCCCGGAGCCCCCTCCCACACTCCAAATCCCTCATCCCTGGCCCCACTCCAGAGCCTGCACCCCCAGCTGGAGCCCTCACCACCCCAGCCTGGTGACAATGAGTGAGTGAGTGAGGGTGGGGGAGAGCAAGCGACGGGGGGAGGGGGGATAGAGTGAGTGGGGGGATGACCTCAGAGAAGGGGCAGGGCCTTGGGGCAGAGAGCGGGGCAAGGGGTTCGGTTTTCTGCAAATAGAAAGTTGGCAACCCTACCCTCCCACCCTGCAGGGTCCTAGAGCCCGGGCTCCAACTCCAGCCCAGAAGTCTACACAACAATGGAACAGCCCATCACGCCCAAGACCTGTGAGCCCAAGTTGGTTGGCATGGACCAGCGCCTGGTTTTTCTTTGCTGTGTAAACATACCCTAAAGGGCAGTACCTCCCTAGGAGTGAAGTTAGGCCATGATTTGGCACAGCACTTAAATATGTCCATAAAGTTCAGCACCTGAGTATCCCCAGTGAAACTAATGCTTCGCCAGATTGGGGCCTTAGTGAATGGCATGGTTAAGGAGTACTCAGCATGTCACCATATAGTCACTGGACTAGAATTAAAATTGTTGCAGACAATAGATTAGAAGGGCAATGGGTGTGAAGGCTCCAGCATGGCAGTGGCGAGCGCAGGCTACTGGCTACATGGAGGTGGGGGATCCTGCTGCCCCCATCCCCTCCCCGGGACACGGATGCAGTGGTAAGGCTGCACTCCACCCTGACACAGCACAAGGGCTGGGTCTGCCACAGAAACACCATGTAGCACTGCCCCTCCATGCCGGCACACCGTGATAGTGAGCAAGAGGGACAGAGTCTCACTCGCACACATGCCCAGCGCTGCTGCCCGATCCGGGTGTAGGGGAAGCAGGCTCTGTCCGGCAGGATCTAAGTGTGGAGGGGCTTAGTGTGGGGGGGATCTAGGTGTGAGATGAGAGGGTTCTGTGTGGGATAGTCCGGGTGCAGGCAGCTCAGTGGGGGATCCAGGTGTGTGGGGGGATCTGGATTCACAGGGACTCCTTGGGGGGATTCCGGGTGCAGGGGGAATTGAACTCTGCGGGGGCGTCCAGGTGAAGGTGGTTGGAGCTCAGTAGGGGTGGTCTGGGTGTCGTGGGGATAGGGCATGGCCGGGAGGTCTGGGTGCATGGTGGGGGTCCAGGTGTAGGTGGTTGGGGCTTAGTGGGGTGGGGGTCTGGGTGCTGGGGACTTGGCGGGATGGTTCAGGTGCAGGGGGGATGGGGCTTGTCAGGGTAGGGGCTTGAGTGCGGGGAGCTCAGGGGTGGTATAGGTGCAGGTGTGGGGGTCAGGATGCAGAGGGGTGGGGGAGCATCTGGGGTTGAGTGGATGGGGGCAACTACCTGTACAGTGACACTCCCCACCCCCCCATGACTGGGGAGCCATGGGGGCAGGAAGTGTGTGTGTAGCCGTCTGCAGCTTGGGGCGGTTCTTGGTGGTGGGCTGACCCATCCCCAGCCACTCCATGCAGGGGAAGAGGAAATCCGGCTAGGCTGCGGGGGGACATAAAAGGGACTAGCAACTGGAGCCCAGCACAGGGTAGGAGCCACCGGCCAGGGCATCCCCCGCTCTCCCCATTTCCGGCTCTGGGCACACCATGATGGCAACCAGGAGGGACAGAGTCTTGCATGCACGCCCAGTCTCCCCCCCCCATGGCAGTGATTTATGTCTCCCCCGGCTGTTCCTGATGCCCAAATCAAACGCACCTGCTCGGGACTGCTGCCTGGAAGGGGCGCGTGAATCAATTATTCTGCGGGGGACATTAATTCTGTGCAGAATTCTCCCAGGAGTAACATATTAAGAGGTCTGCAGTCATTTTTCATCATTAAAGGGTAATGCTGAGGTTGATAGGGTTATAGCATCGCAGACATGCGAAGCAAAATTGAATTCAGTTCCTTACACTGTAATAAGTGTTTTGATATGTCTTCTGCAATAAAGAAGAAACACCAAACTCCAAAGTTGGGGCAATAGCCTTTCAGTTTCCCATTAATACTAAATTAAACATGTATTTGTTCAGACCTTATTTGTACATGGTATGGAAAAGATTTATTGGATCTAGTTTTCAAATACCTCAAGCACACAGTTGCACACCTAATTTGTATGTGCAGTTATTGCAACCTACTGCCATTCACAGTAATTAGTCATTCAGTTTGTTCAGACCTTTTGTCTGTGTAGATGCATACGTAAAGTGTTTGAAAAATCAGGTCTGCTGTGTTTTCACTTGTATAATAAGTGATATACATGGTAACCATGTTCTGGGATGACAACACTGTGGCCAAAGGCCACAGTGTTTTATAGGTCAGGATCTGGTTATTACCAAGTAAAGGGGAAGTGAACACTTATTATTCTGACATTTTAAATTATTATTAACAATATTTTAAAAGTGTACAGTAAATATTTTTTAAATGAAAGAGGAAAACTTTTTAAAAGTGGGTTGTCCATGAAATGCTGAAAGAATTTTTTTTAAAATTGAATTTTTTTCTCTTCTTTATCCCTTCCACAATTACTGCTACTTCCTCCCCCCCCACACACACACATATCTTCTTTCCCCGCCTGTATTTCCCTTCCTAAAGATCAGCAAGCTTCTCCTGCAGGCAGGCAGCTGCAATATATTTTAATTTACATTGTGTTTCAAAACTAAATTGGGAAGGGAAGATTGCGATTGTCCCGATGTAATCACGAATCTGATAGTTCTTGTGGCTTGTACGGAAGGGACTGGATTGATGGGAGAGGGGAAGAAGTGTCTGGTCTTGCTTCCACTGAAGTCAGTAGCAAAGCTCTCATTGATTTTAGTTGGATCAGAATTGGGCCTGAAGGAGGGAAATAAATCAAAAAGATTGTTAATCTTTTACTGACAGTTTGACAGCCCCTTTTTCTTTGTTTTGATGGCATTTTTTCTTCTTTCATGTAAATGCTGGAATTTTTCCTCCCTCAGTTGAAGAAAAGTCACTTAGGAGGCATATTTGTTTCTTGCAGGTAGCCTAAAAATTCTGATTACAAAAGTTGATCAGAACAAATTTTGATTACCAAAGCGAGTCAGAACAAAAGGGTTATAGTTACCAATCAAATCAGTACAGTAATGAAAATCCTGGCATTCAATAATAGTACGTGGATTCATATGCTGTATTGTTGTTATGAAATAACCATCCAGTGATTATGGAAATAAGATAACCAGAACCAAAAAGAATGCAGAGAGTGGCATAACCGTTCTAGGTCAGTAACTGTAGAGCATCCCTGCACTCTGGTTGGGAATATTCCACTTCAATATAGTTAGTAGGAATAATACATATTTACCACAATTTTTTTTTGCCTTTGGATATCTTAAATTACAGGGAATCCTAGCCAAGCTGATATTGCATTGACTATTGTTCTTTTACAGGCACCAGCTGCCTTTGGCCTGGTTTCCTTTCTAATGCATGCTGGGCTGGAACGGAATCGAATCAGAAAGCACTTGCTGGTCTTTGCATTGGCAGCACCTGTTTTGTCAATGGTGACATACTTGGGGCTAAGCAAGGTAAATGTTTGGGATTTAATTTTGCCGGGAGCTTAGCAATTGGGCTTGAGGGGCATGGAACTCCTTACTGGGCTTGTAGAACTCCAAACTGCTTCACCCACCGCCAATACATTTTTCCATACTATCCGCTGTAGCTGGGACCTTCCCGCCATGTAGTTGCAAATTTATGAACAAAATTCTCAAAAAAGGAAGCTTCTGTTTGTTTTAACTAAACAAATAATACTTTTCCACAATTCTGTGGCAGTTGAATCTGCCAGACAATTGTGCTGGAGAATCTAAGCTTTCATTTTAAGAAGCTAAGTTGCCCTGTAAGTTTCACTTTAAGAAACTAACCTGACAAATACAAATGGATGCTTTGTTGACCTCCTGAGTCTGCAAGTTGAAACAGTAGCTCTGACATGTGGGGATGTGTCTCCGTTCTCCTTGAAGTGGTTTTACCTCTGAAACATGATGATAATTTAAATCTTAACATTAACGGTTACAGTGCTGATAATTTTAGTGGAAATATTTAGTTGTTGTGCGTATCCATCTGTACTGGATTCAGTGGAAGATATTGGGGCAGTGGTGTGGCTATCACTGTTAAGGGGTCGGGAGTTCAAGCCCCAGGTCCTTGAGGGACAAACTGTTACCTCAGTCTCTAGGAAGAGGGAAAGAAGAAATGCATCCCCTCCTTGGTGCCCAAAGGCTCAAACAGTTCCTGGGAGCTCAAACTGAAGTCCTCTCCCCAGGGCCGGCTCTGGCTTTTTTGCCGCCCTAGGCAAAAAAGCCACCCGCCGCCCCACCCTCCGCCCCCCCCCAGCGCGGCAGGGGAGGGCGCTGAACCCGGCCGTGGGCCCGCAATCCCCGACCAGCCGGAGCGCCGGGGGGAGGGCGGTGAGCCCGGCTGGGGCGCTCCGCTCTCCCTGGCGGCCAGAGCGCCCCGCCGCACTGCCCCCCTCCAGGCGCCACCCCAAGCACATGCTTGGTGGGCTGGTGCCTGGAGCCGGCCCTGCCTCTCCCTTTCCTTCTGCGGTGACAAAGGCCCCAAATGCTGCCCAAAGCTTCCAGTTTTCCCCCTTGACAACTTCTTATATTGTCACTACAAAAATCTGCAGCACATCAAAACTTTAGGTGAAGCATACAATATACAGTATTTAATATTAAAATATAATATCACAAGGGACACTGTACTTCTAGTAAGATTAAAAAAAATCTCAGGTTTTGAACACACACTGTAAATTTTGCAGCATTATCAAGTATCACTTAATTCAGCATTGGCGTGCCATTCAAAGTAAAGGCCTTGCTGAAGAACTTGGGACCAGATCATGACAGAATCCCTGGGACTTTGCTATTGCTTCACATTTACATGATGCTTTTCATCCAAGACAATCCATGTCCTTTAAAAACATAAGTCATTAAATCTCACAACTGTCCTGTAAATCAAGCATAGGAAAACAGGCTGAGTTGCTAGTAAAGCCAGGAACAGGAAAACTAGGAATCGCAACTCCCAAGTGCACTGATACGACCACTGGACAACTTGCCCACCCTCAAGGTTTGGATTCTTGACTATAGCAGTCCAAACATTCAAAGTGATCTGTACCTAAACATTTCTAAAAACATTTCATATTTATTTACTTAAGAAAATCCTGATTGTAGAGTTGTGTATATGCAGGATGTACTGTGTGTGTAGTGTGAACTCTGATTGAGACAGACCAGGTGTTCCTTTGAAAAATCAAAAGGTTTTCCAAGAAAACAGACTTAAATTAAATTAATGGAGATATCCTATCTCCTAGAACTGGAAGGGACCTTGAAAGGTCATCAAGTCCAGCCCCCAGCCTTCACTAGCAGGACCAAGTACTGATTTTTGCCCCAGATCCCTAAGTGGCCCCCTCAAGGATTGAACTCACAGCCCTGGGTTTAGCAGGCCAATGCTCAAACCACTGAGCTATCCCTCCCCCTCCCCCTCCCTTGCAACACCAACAATAAATGATGCACTGTTAGTGATCATACAGCCTCCCCTAGGAAAACCTCAACATCTGCCTAGAATGAACACCCAATAAGCTACTCATTAGGCTAAGCCTCATTTGTTCATCTTAACTAGTTTGTAGTAAATATATTTAAATGTACCAGTGCAGTGGCTCTCAACCTTTCCAGACAACTGTACCCCTTTCAGGAGTCGGATTTGTCTTGTGTACCCCCAAGTTTCACCTCACTGACTTGCTTACAAAATCAGACATAAAAATACAAAACTGTCACAGCACACTATTACTGAAAAAAGTGTACTTATTTTTACAATAATTTAAAATAAATCAATTAGAATATAAACTGAAGCTTTCAGTGTATAGTATATAGAGCAGTATAAACAAGTCATTGTATGAAATTGTAGTTTGTTGTGACTTTGCTGGTGTTTTTTATGTAGCCTGTTTAAACTAGGCAAATACCTAGATTAGTTGTTTTTCCCCCCGGAAGACCTCTGTGCACCCCCAGGGGTGCGCCTACCCCTGGTTGAGAACCACTGCACTAGTGTACACATGTGTGACAGTCTTTATATAAGTGCCTGTTAACTTATCTATAGAGGGTTGGCTGTGGGAGGCTGATTTGGTTAGTGTATTGTATTTGTCTTCAGAGATCTGTCACCAAGCCCAGCCTAAAATATAGCTCAATATGCAGGGACTAAGTGGAGACTCAAAATGCGCCAAGTGTAGAACCTTCAGCAAAGTTCTTAGTGCTATAGATATTTCAGAACTTCCATCCTCCAGTTGTTCAGTATAGTTAATATAATGACCTAAGAAACTGGCCTAATATCGAGCCTGACATTTCTTGCAGTGAGTAAAAAGGTAAAGACTGTGCAATTTGGAATTGAAGTCTCTGTTGAAGAAATGTGAAGGAAACACTTGGTGATTCAAGCTCTGGCTAAAATAGAAGGGTTAGGATGCATAAATCTGTTCCCTAATCCAGTGTTAAAATTGTAATGAGAACTAATCAGAAATCAAGGGATAAAAATGGTAGTGCTATCCATATGTGAGATGTGAAAGGAGACTTATGTTCTGTGCATACCACAAAGTGACATGTCTATTTAGGATTATATGCTGTTTCTCACCAAGATTTTTTTTCTAAGCATTTGGTATATTTTTCTGTCATGTCACGCCTAGGTGATTTCATATTCAGGTCCATTCAGAACATTGTGGCATGCCTTCTTGCCTGTATGTGTGCCATCGCATCATCTCTAATTCTGAAAGGTCTCCACTTGTTCCCCTTCCACTACAGTTTGCTCTCCTCGTGTTCAAGGGCTCCTTCACTTTTCAATCTTTGCTCTGTCAGTTTTGATCATCCCTCCTGTGTCAGGTGCTGAATTTTATACTCTCTCTCTAAAATAGCCTTTTTGCCTTATTGAGTTCCCATCTATATTTGTAAAAAGCACAGCTCAAACCCCACCTCATCTAGGTTGTCTACAAACAGTGAGCTGTCAACCAGGTCATTGCACATGTGCTTATCACACCTGTCCCAATCTGAATGTTCCTATCTACTGTCACCTTTCTGTAACAAATCCATTGCTGTAAGTGCTGTAGGTTGCATAGATGATGCGCTATGAAGTTGTAGAAAAGGATTCTAGAAAAAAGGACAGGGAGAGACTTTGAGTAAATAGCCTGGGAGAGAGAAACTAGAAAGGAACCATGCTAGCAACAACACCATTTACACAGTAGATGGTGAGAGGTTTAATGGGTTTGTTAATAAAAAACACCAGGGAGGGATCTTTGTTGATGGGTCATTGGTTTTAGGCAGGCTAAGAGCTGAGTTTTGAGCAACATTTTAGAAGAATGGGGAATTGGGGAGGCAGAAATAATTATGGAGCTAGTGCAGTTGCAGATGCAAAGAATCAACCTCTGCTTGGCCAACGTTGGCTTCCTCTTCTGTGTCAGAGGGATAGGTTGAGACTATACCAGGAAATAAGATCAGAGATAAATGGGAACTTGACCAAAGAAGGTCCTTAAAAATGAATGGACAAATTTTGCATTGTATTCCCTATGGTTATGTGTAGTGTGATCCTAATCATGGTGTGGCAGAACCTCTTCTATAAATGGAGAGACATACTGAAATAAAATGAATAGAAGGATTCTTGATCATTCTTAACATGTTAGATACATCCCAGGTTTGTAATAATTTTGTATAGAACCCCTGGAACATGCACAGTGCTCGCTGTGCTTACAATGTAAATACAGCTGGGTGGGCATCTATGACCTGAAATCTGATCTCATTGAAATGAGAGCAAAACTCACATTGACCCAGTGGGAAGAGAACCAGGCCTTTAAAGACTTGAGGTAATCTTGAAATCTAGTCATTTAAAAAAAAAAAAATAACTTCACTGTGTGTGCGCCAAATTTTGTGGGTTTACAATTTAATTTTCCTATTTTAAGAAGTATATTTTGCTCCTCTGTTGCTGTGTGAAAGACTCACACAAAGGGGTAACTGACTATACATGAGAAACAGTTCAGTTTACTATACACACAGTACTGCCAAATGCACAAAGTAAACTGGAAAAAAGATATTTAATTTCTCTAATCTTATAATGTCAGATGCTACTTGAAAGTATAAGTCATTAAAACATTTTCACACGAGTGTGGTATCATTTTTTTATTTTTTTTTTTTAAAGATAGTCACTTTGAAAGAATGATTGTTGACCAAATCATAATAAAGCTGGAATGTTAAGGAGTTTTTATTTATTTGTTGAATCTGTTGTAGTTTGGATTCATTTTCACTCTTCCCCCCTCCTTTTTCTCTTTCACAGAGCAGCAAAGAAGCCCTTTCAGAAGTCAACGCCACTGGAGTTGCCATGCTTTTCTCTGCTGGGACTTTCCTTTATGTTGCCACAGTGCACGTCCTCCCAGAGGTGGGAGGAATGGGGCATAGCCACAAACCTGAATCAACAGGTGGGAAAGGACTCAGCCGTCTGGAGGTGGCAGCCCTGGTCCTTGGCTGCCTTATTCCTCTAGTTTTGTCCATTGGGCACCAGCACTAAAGGTTCAAAGTCACTGTTCTTCTCCTTGATCTGGTGTGAGCAGTAAATGTCAGCTGCTCTTTTCATCGTTGTCTCTCGTACCCCATCATCCACCCCATCTGCCCTGTGGAGTTCAGAGGGAAGCTTGATTCCAACATGAAGAATTCTGGAAAAGCTTTTAGTGTAGCAAAATGTACTTTGGCAGCCGGACATAAATTCTGTGTAATTTTCTTTTCTGAAGACATTTGATATTTTAATTTTGATTTCTGGCCCCTATTCTCAGGGAAGATGGACTTTGAATTTTAAGAAAGGTGAGTGGGGAAGAATTTAATGGCTCATCATGAAATTGCAATCACCAAAGTATTCTGCAACTCAGCGTTAACAGCTGAGAATAAAACAATGGATGGATGCCTTTTAATATGTGGAAATCTTCTTACCAGTAGAATAGGGGAACCTCCCCTACAATTTTTTTATGTTATCCTGACATATGTGACTGATCCATGTAATATCAATGCCATAAACCTTGCTGTAAAGATGCAGTACTCAAAATTCTGGTTAATGCACTTGTTGCAAAAGGAAAGAACTGTGGATTGGAAGAAACATTATTGGACAAAGATTAGAGGAAGTCTAGGATGTCAGAATTCAGCTAGTTAAGTAAGTGGAGATGACTTTTGCATTGCATTCCCTGGATTAACACAAAGGAAACAAGGAAGTCCTAGAAACAAGGAAATATTCTGTTTTTACTTGGTTTATGCAATGGCTTGTTACATTATTTAACAAAAAACAGAAACAAAGCACACATTGGAAGCAGATCTCCCATTATGTCCATAAAGAGTAGCAACCAAAACTGTAGAGGCAGTTAGGAATCTGGCACCAGGGCTGCACTGCTACTATCCTTGAGAGACAAATACACAGTGTCTTTTTAAATCAAACTGTTCAGGGCTCTGAGTGGAGATCTGATGGAAATGGATTTTGAGGGACCAGAGAACTATACTAGCTCATTTACAAAGGGCTGAAACTAGTGGTTAGTTTTTTTCTTTCATTAAATAAAAAATATTAAGGTTAACAAAACAAGATCTCTGGTTAAATACTCATACTCTGTGCATATTGGCAGGTGCACAGTGTGTCTAAACTAGTTAACTGCTCTGCTAAATCTTCATACCAACAAGCAAGAAGCATTTTGTTTTTGTTGAGAACCTATTAAAATCATACCTTTCTCCTTTGGGAATTTTGCAATCCACCATCTCTTGATTATGGTTGGTTGTAGTGATGTTCTTCTGGGACTCAGTGCCATTGCAGCTGGATGATAAAAGATTCTCTCCTTATCAAGACATGCCTTCTCTTGTCAGGCAGTGTTTTTGTTTAATTATGCAAGAAATGGTACATTTTAATAACAGTAGTGCATACAAATTCAGAACAGTTGACATGTACAGATTGAAAACACAACTCTTGTTTTACAAAAATTGCTTTTATGCTGCATCCATTTTAAGCCCTACTCAGAATCTATCTGCACTTCTTATATATAATATTGCCAAAATGTTTTTGTTTAGTCATTTTCATTGTTTGAAACAAATCTTCAAAGCTTGAAATCACTGCTTTCTCAAGGAACTTATTGTCTCCTTGTGAAAGAGAGAGCTTCCTTCTTCCCTCGCCATCTGTTTCTTATGGTACACAGGCCATCATGGCTGTGACTTCTTTACTTCATTACATCATTATCTTCTAGCTCAGCAGTGGGTATCAGCATGGGTCTTGGAACAGGATTTGTTAGTTTAATTAGTGATCACTCTATTCAGTGGCTTTATAGCAGCACAAAAACAGTAATCCACTATCAGATTTTAACAGTGGTGACTGCTTTTTTTTTTTTACCGTTAGAAAGGTGGATTTGAAAATCAATGCAGAATTATTAGAATGTAGAAGACCTTCCCACAAGACTAATTATTTTAAGGTAGATAAAATATTAGACCTAAACCATGGTACATGAAACTAGGTCTTTAAAAAGCTGTTGTGTTCTGAAAAGCAATAGCAAAAATAGCACCACCTAACTGACTAGATCTATTCCCTCTATGTATTTAGTCATGCCTAGTTTCTCAAGAGACCAATACAAATCTACTTTTATACCGTTAACTCTGAAAAACAAACACAGCTCAGCTAGAGAGCTGGATTCTGTTCTCTGTGTACCACCACAGTTATGGAACTGTTTGCAACTGACAAACCTGTGTAAATCCACTGAAGGCAGTGATGGTGCACAAGTGGCACTGAGGGCATAATTGAGCTTGTAGAACCTTTTTGACAGGTGGTGGTGACAGGCAACATATAAGGTACAAAGAATCCTGCTCTTAGACCTCTTGGTAAATTTGCAGGGCTGGCAGTTATGGAAAAACACCAATTCTATTTGTAAACTGAGCAAATCTGATCTGTAGTCATTGGCTGAAAATAGAACCTCCCTGGTGACACTTCTGCAGTTATATTTTGGGGGTAGAAGCACACTTTAAGTTTACTTCCATTTTTCCCCAGCACGTGCTTATGGTTATCTTTCAACATCTGTGGTTCAGCATCAGCCATCACTTCATGTCAAGTCACTGTAATGGTCAGAAACCTATACATCCACTTTTACCGTCCCATTTACCATCTTTTCCTGCCAGGCTGCAATATTCAGCCAGAACCTTTCTCTATGGACCATTGCTTATTGAGGAGACATTTGACCAAATCTCTCTCCCCTGCTGACATAGATTCTGGCAGGTTTACTATAGTGATAATCATCTTCCTGTTGGCATTGCTAAGAGGGTTTTGTCAGATTTCTTGCCATGGGCACGTCATAAGATCAAGTCTCCAACTTCTGGGGCAATTGCCAGTGATGATAATGCTTGGTTTAGTATTGTACAAACTAAGCTTGAGAGGCCAGAGCATTAAGCATTATTGGCCAAGATATAACACTGCAAGAATCCGAAAAGGGTTCACAAATTAAAATGTCTACAAACAAAATGGGGACAGAAGGCCCAGTAATGTGCAATTTTCACTTTGCAGTTTGACTAAGTGGCATAAGATTTATGTTTTTTCCTGTCCACTTAGAACTAGCTTTGTTTTTTTTGGCTGCCTTAATGATATATATCTGTTGAACTGTTGTTTAAACTTATAAGGCTGAGACTGCCGCAGTTAACAAGGGAATTGGGGGTTATCAGAGAGATGCATAGCGGAATGTAAAGTTTTGTTGTGAATGTAGCAGAATGTAAAGTTTTCAGTGCTTGTTCACGTCCATTCCAATCAGGCGTATAATGGCCACGGGGGTTGTAATGAGCCGCAGGCAATGCCAGTACCGCTGGCAGCGGCCACTGCCACAGAAGCGCCAGCACCGCTGTTGCCCCTTACAGCTCTAGCACCAACCCTCCTGTCAGTGGTACCGCCGACGGCTACAGCTTCAATTCCACCGGCATCGACGATATCGGCACTGCTGGAACCAGCACCTGCCTCGGCACTGATATTTCTGCCTCCAGCGGGCCCGGCACCGCATGCTGTGGAATACCGCATGTCGCGAGACCCACAGGGCACTGAAGGGAGCGAGCAGGGTCTGCTACCAGGCCTTTCCTCCTCATCCTCTCTGGATGAAGCGGTGGCAGGGACGTAGACGACCCCAGCTCTGGAAGATAACGGGGCACTCCAGCAGCTCTTCAGCCATGCTGCCCAGAACCTGGGCATACAGGCGGAGGCGGTGGTGGAGGAACCAGACCTTGTTGTTGAAGCGGGGCTCTGCCACAGGGTTTTGGTCGTCTCTTCAATCGTCTTTATTAAAGGCAAGGCAACACAAGATGGACCGAGGGGTGCAAGGATGTCGGGCTTGCTGGAGGCAGAAATATCGGTGCCGAGGCAGGTGCTGAAGTTGCTGGTTCCGGTGGTGCCAATATCGTCATCTCCAGTGGAATTGAAGCTGTAGTTGGCGGCGGTGGTGCTAACAGGAGGGTCGGTGCCGGAGCTGTAGGGAGCAATGGCAATGCCGGCGCTTCTGTCAGTGGTACCACTGCCGGCGGTGCCTTCAGCTCATTACAACCCCCATGACCATTGTACACCTGATTAGAATAGATATGAACAACACATCTCGAAGAACAACAGTTACGAGAAGATGAGTAACTGTTTTTTGCCTCAAGTGACCAAATCTATCCTAATTGTAATTCCCCATAGCAGATTATTTTCTTTCAACATAAGATTTCAGTTAAATACGAGTTGGGGTGAAAACATCTCTGATCATACCTCCATCCTCCCTCTTTATCTGCCACAATAAAATCAATTATCACATGTAGTCAGGGCCATCTCTTGTCAGTTTCCATTCCTCAGAAAACTTAATTGCAAATAAATTCTTCATTACTCTTCCATTTTTGTCTGTAATGTCCATCCTTATATAGGCTTTCAGTTGTAATGGGGGTGGAAAATAGGTATACCCAGACAACACTGTAACTGATCGGCTTGCATTTTTCCCTTCTTTTTCCAAATCCTACCCCCAAACCAGAACTCTCCACATCAGCCAATTTATCAGTTCCGATGGTTGAGTTGATACTAAGAATCAATTAAGGTTACATCTGTGTTAATCCCAATGAGTTCAGCTATTTCATTGACTGTTCTGATTTCATTCTTGTTCCTCATAATAAAGGCAAAATATTTTTTCAGTACCTGATGACAACTGAGATACACGAGCCTCATTTATATTTACAGATGTGAGAGTGGCAGGGCAGACACACCAGGGTAAAGATGTTTTGATGGCTATTCCGTGTATTGTAAGTTGACCATGTATTAAGCACGAGAACCTAGTGTCTACATCTGAGCTTCAAAGAGCACTCCTGCGTGGAATATCGTAAAACCTTAACATTAGCCAAGAGACCCAGGAGAACAACAATATTTGTTCAGGAACTACTGTAGAGGCTGGTGATTGTCTTGTAGGATTTCTTGACAGTGGCTGACTTGTGCCCTTATTGTCAACTATACTCAGAATAACATGGAAAGGCTACAGAATAACTATGTTGCTGTTTCTCTCTTCTGCGTTGTCTCCTTGATCATCCTCAGGAAATCTGGGAGGAGAAGTTTGGTTTCTTTTGTCTGTGGACTTGTGGGGAACCCGTCCCATGAATTTCAGATTTGAACTTTTTAAAATATCCGCTTTTCTCATTTTCCTTTGGTTACATCTTCCAGCAGCTCAGGCTTTCCAGGGATTAAAATTGCCTGGTTACTGCAGTTGAAGTGACTCAGCATTCTGAGCTGTAATTTTAATGTCTTTTCAAAACCATTTGTACACATGAAATCATTCCATGAATGGCTGCCTTATAATTTTTTGTTTTTTTCCACTTTAATTGTGAATGGTTAAAAAAAAATAATGTTGTTGGTTTTTTTATTTGTTTTATTATATTAAATTTTTATTAGGTGCAGTGCTTAAGAGTTGGCTTCTCATTTATCATATGAGGTTTTCTTAGAGACCATGTGAAGAGCAGAGGCACTTCAAGATAGTGCTGAAGACTAGTGCATTTTATTTTTATGTACAGTAGAACCTCGGAGTTACGAACTGATCAGTCAACCACACACCTCATTTGGAACTGGAAGTACACATTTAGGCAGCAGCAGAGACAAAAAAAAAAGGCAAATAAATTACAGTGCTGTGATAAACGTAAACTACTAAAAAAAAGGGGGGGGAAGTTTTTAAAAAAAGATTTGACAAGGTAAGAAAACTTTGTTTCATTTAAATTAAGATGGTTAAAAGCAGCATTTTTCTTCTACATAGTAAAGTTTCAAAGCTGTATTGAGTCAATGTTCAGTTGTAAACTTTTAGAACCATAACATTCTGTTCAGAGTTACAAACAACCTCCCTTCCCAACGTGTTCATAATTATGAGGTTCTATTGTATAGGCATTTCTGTGGGGCTCATAGCCACAGAAATTAAAGCTACAAGAGAAAGCTGGTGAGAGGCAGACTGTCTGAGCTCTGTTACTGGGCAGCCCCAGAGAGCGTCTTCACCCAAGATTCCCACTAGCCAGAAAGAAGTTGGGATTACAATGAGGGGAATGAGAGTGGGTGTCAGGAGCAGTATTACCAACTACAAGTATTCAATAAACATGAATTAGACACCTCTGAAATCATGATTGGCTTAAAACTGACTTAAATATTAATAATCACATTGGCTTTTTCCTGTTTCTGATTTTTTTGAGCCTCAAGAGAGAAATAGCGAGCCCCCAATTTGCATGTGAGCATTGCAGATTTAAAAACTCAACAATAAATGCATGAACAAAATGTAAGCTTCTGTGCTGACTTTTGGAGGGGACTCTACTTAGCCTCTCCTCACCTTTGGGCTGTGGAGAAGCTGCCATTCTAATCTTCTCCATCTCTGTGTACACCACATTCCCCTGCAGCCTAGTTTTCCATCTATCCTCCACATGCTCTTTCCCCCAGCACACATGCCTTCACAGCACCTCCGTATCCCTCTCTGGCTCCTGGCATTCCCACTAGCAACAATGGAAGGCAGTGGCCATCTCTGCTAAGGGCAGCCTAAACTTCCTCTTTTCAATACTGTAGGGAAACAGGAGCCCTCTTAAGTAGGGGCAGATTGTGACCATTTTGAAAAAGACTCCTTCCTGGGGTTTCTCTTGACTATATTTGCTGATGTGCATATTTTCAGTTATAAAGGCGAACAGAAAATAACCTGTGGGCCTACAGCCAAGAGGTTGTCAGAAGTTTGAAGTGGTGTCAGAGAAGTTTTGGCATATGTTTTTTGAGCAAAAAGGTACAAAAAAGATGTTTTACCAGGACATACTTCTTACAGATTTGCAGATTTAATGGGAGACCCTTAGAAAATTCAGTCCTTCCTCAGATTGTATGCTATGAACTTGGGGGGAGGAAACACTATATTCGTCATACAAAACAGGTTGAATCCTTGCTTTAAGTGAAAAACTTAGTGCAACCTTAACTGTGGAGTCACAACCAACACCTTCAGGCTAACAGCTTGTTTTTATCAAACTTTAGTTTGGGGCCAGATTTGACCCGAGTGACCCTTTGAAAAGGTAACAAAATTAAAATGAAATGTTTGTATGCTGTGTACAGCTAATCTGTATAATGTTAATATTTGTTTTACAGTACCCTGAGTGGGTTAGCCTCTATAGAAAACATTTTCCCTGCCCCGAAGACTTTACAATTTGCAGCCTGCAATTTGCAATGCAGGATCCATACATGAGGACCCTTACATCTGTGCAACATCCCATAGAAGTCTAAGGGACTTTGTGCATAAGGTCTGAAGGTCCACATGCCAGGATCCAAATAAAGACATGACTTTCTATTACAGGATGTTACTGAGGCAACATTTCAGTGTTTCTCCAGAGTTGTACATGGATATATATCTAAATGTTTATATTGCATTTGTCACCAGCCAGAGAGAACCTTCAGTCCTTATGACTCTTCCCAACCAGTAGGGTGATGATATATTATTCCTGCTGCCAACAATGCACACTCTCCCCTTCACAATCTTTGTTCTGCTGCTATTCTCCTCCTCTTGCTCAAGCTGAGACTTGACATGTGTTTTGCACAGTAGCTGCTCCTGTGTCCATAGCCAAGAATCTGTCAGCGTTTCTTTTCGAAAAGTGAAACCTGTCCCTGAAGAGATTTTATAATGTTTGTTCTGAATGTTATTTATGTATTGGTTTTTAGTACATCACCCATTGCGGCAGCTCTGTAACAGTTAAAACTCACAAGCAAAAGTCTCCATCTTAACTGTCTGCTGTTGTGCTTAAAAGTCCCATGTAAACAAATTCACTTTGCATTGTTCCTTAAAGCTCACCATACTTGGCTCTGAGAGGTGGAGAGAGATTGGAGTGTGTTCCACCAGCCAGGGGTCCTCAACCAAAAACATGCCACTGCTGGCCTTTAGACAATAAAACTCCAGAAATCATCATCATGAAGAACAACCCAGTAGATCTTAACTGCTGTAATGCAACCAAGTTAGGTGGCCTCTTAGATAGTTGACTCTTAGACTATTCAGGACTAAAAGAGCCTAGTCAGTACCTTGAATTGCACCTCGAAACATCCAAGTCCATGTCTAAGGTAACTGCACTTAACCTGCATTGCAGTGATACAGATTAGAAGCATTGTACGGAGATCAGTATTGAGAGGACGGGGTTGCATTCGCTTGACCTGATGATAGGAGTCACTCCCAACTTGAATCCCATCCTACAGAGTCAAACTTGATAAGCCTTTTTTTAAAAAGTGCTCGAGGGGTGAGTGTTTTGTGGGTTACTTCACTAGTTTTATAAACCCCTTTTCTATTTCATGCACCTAGCCACCATTGGGATAGGTGTAATATAAATACATACATTTCCAGAAGAATTGGGGGGGAAATTAAGCTCTTGTAGGAGGTTCAGGCATAGCCTCCATTGTGAAAATGCCTTGAAAGCACCTCTCATTGTATGCATTCCAAAGGCAAAGCATCTGCTCTTCAAAATTATTTGCATGAATTGGGTTAAAAAAAAATCATCCTGGGCAGAGAAAGTTTAGCAATAACTATACAAAAGAGGGATTTCTTTCCTCCCATATCCCCTTTGGTTCAATTACTGCACACAACCTTATCTGCGATCCTGTAACTTCAAAACTTACCATATTTTAAAACCATTTTTCACTCCCCGCTCCACCGCAAGCAATAAACCCATAGTACTCTGAACTAATTGTTTGAGATGGTTGACTTTTCTGCTAGTTCAGCATAAAATTTAAAGCTGACTCATTCAGTTAGAAAAATGGCATTTCTCCATGCAAACTTAAGTACAATAATGTATACTAGTAATTTATTGCTATTGTATACTCACCAGTGGGAGATCCAAGGTGAATTACTGATTTTTGCAAATTAGCTAGTGAACAAATAAAAAGGGGACTCCAGGCTAAATGCTTGACAAAATGTACTTTGTTCTTTTAATTAACAATTGTAGCTCAGGTTTAATTATTTATGATGCTTCATCATATAGTAGTAAATGTACTGTTAGAGTATTTTGTAAAAATGATGTCTGAGGAATGCAAGACCTAACCACTTGTTGAAATCATTACAGCGAGATGAGCAAGAAGAGACCACCTTTTTGTTACAGTAGTTACCACTAACAAGTTAACATTCACTACCCCATAGTAGTTTAACTTATTGCCGTATTTTCTATAAATACAACAGTAAATGTGACATTTGTTTTGGGGGCAATCACTGTACAAGGTGTGTACATTCATGCAACGGCTGTATTTTTATCAGCGTTTTTTCAGATGCTCTTAGGGCATGTGCAAAGCAGGAAGAATGAGCTGAGCTGTTAGTTTGTGTCAATGTGCAAATTAAAATGTATTACTGATGTGTGCAAGTCTTAACAAAATATCCCTCCAGCCAGAATTACAGCAGGTGCTACCGTTCTTTTTGGAGCATTTTCTCTGTTGCCTAAGGTGTCTATTCGTTAACTATCAGCTATATTAGAAGGCATGATAAAAAAAAATCCTGATTGCCTAAGGCTTGCGGGGACTACATAATGAAAAGTGAGATAACAATGGCTAAAATCTAAAATATAAAGAATATAAAAATAAACCTAAAAAGCCAAACAATGTGAAATAAGGGAGAAGTGTTAAGATGTACAGTATGTGTTTTGCACAATATGTTAATCCAGTGATTATTTCAGTGGGAACACAGTCTAAATTGGAGTCCACGGAACACCGTAATTTGCCTACTGGAATTTGGGGATAGAAAAAGGAGATACTGTTGCAATTAATGTGCTAGCCAACACCATTGCCACTAATCTGGTTTGTCTGTTATACTTGAGAGTTATTAGGAGCTGACTTGAGAGCACCATTCCCAAATTGGTGGGAGTGACTGGAGAATAGCTAATTTGCCTGTGTTTAAGAAAGGGGAAGACAGTGATCTGGGCAACTGCAGGCCTGTTAATCTGACCTCAGGAGTGTGTAAGGATTTAGAAGAAATAGTGAAGGAAGGAATAATTAAATTCATGGAGGTAAATGGTAAAGGGGATGTAATGCAACATGGGTTTACCAAAGGTACATCATGCCAGTGTAACCTGATTTCCTTCTTTGAGAAGAATTTTTTTTATTTTAGATAAGAGAAATGCAGTAGATCTAACATGCTTGGACTTCAGGAAAATAGTTTGTGCGGTACCCCACATGGTACTAGGGAAATTATTTGTTACATATGGGAAGATACAGATCAGTACAAGAGTTATAAGGCAATTAAGGAACTGGCTAAAGGGGAGAAGGCAATGGATTGTGCTGAAAGGTGAATTATCGGACTGGAAGGACGTTACTAGTGGAGTTCCTCAAGGATCAATCTTGGGATCAATCTCATTCAGTATTTTTATTATTTATATTGGCACATAATGTAGGAGCATGCTAATGAAATATGCTGATTGTACAGAGTTGGGTAGCATCATCAATGCAGAGGAGGATCAGAATATTACACAGAAAAATCGGGATGCCCTTGAAGACGGGAGTGACAGAAATGGGATGAAATTCAATAGTACACAGCGCAAGGTCATGCATTTAGGCTCTAATCAGAAGAATTTCTGCAACAAGCTGGGGTCTCATCAGTTCGAAGCAACGGAAGAGGAGAGAGACCTGGGTGTGCAGATCCATCACAGGATGACTATAAGCCAACAATGTGATGTGGCTGTGAAAAAGGCAAATACATCCTAGGATTGCATCAGGTAAGGCATTTCCAGTAGAGAGAGAGAGAGAAATCTGTGCCTTGCCCAATGGCATTAATATAAGACCTCATTTGGAATATTCTGTACAGTTCCAGTCACCCACCTTCAAAAAAGATGGATTTAAATTGTAACAGGTGCAGGGAAGAGCTACTAGGATGATCGGGACTGGAGGGCCTATCTTATGAGAGGAGACTTAAGGAGCTTGGCTTGTTTAGCCTAACCAAAAGAAGGCTGAGAAGGGATATGATTGCTCTTTATAAATACATTGGGGGTAAGGGTATTTAAATACCAGGGAGGGTGAAGAGCTTTTAAGCTAAAGGATAACGGCATAAGAACAAATGGATAAAGATTTGCCATGAACAAATTCAGGCTAGAAATTACAAAATGGCTTCTAACCATCAGAGGGATGAGGTTCTGGAACAGCCTCCTAATAGGAGATGTGGGAGCAAACAACTTAAATAGTTTCAAGAGAGAGCTGGACACATTTGAGTGCAATTGCATGACAGGATTGCTTGTGATGGTAGGGGGCAGGACTTCCAAGCTTGCCCCGTGTTCATGTCTTATGTTTGTAAAGCTCATGTATCAGGGTTTCAGCCAGCCAGGGATCTTTCCTCACCCAGTACATTGTTGTTTGTTTTTTTCTTTAGATCTCCTTCCTCTGAAGCATCAGGGATGGCCATGGCTGGAGATGGGACAGTGGGTGGGGAGGGCCAGTGCTCTGAGGTGGCACTGAGCATTCTCTCTCTCTCTGTGTTACTTGCCTGACTGGTTCTTGCTTGCAAGCTCATAGTCTAACTTATCACCATATGTGGGGTCAAGAAGGAATTTCCCCCCAGGTCAGATCAGGAGAGACCTTAGGGAATTTTCAACTTTCTCTGTAGTGTGGAGGAGCAGGTCACTTGCTGGGATTATCTGGGTATATTACTATCATTTTCCTGCTATAAAGGTCTGCAAGTGCTGGTTCACCTCAAGCTTTCCTATTCTGTGCGTCTGGTACAGAATAGACGAGTCTCCTGTGAGCTGTATAACTTTAGTCTAATTTTGGTTGCTGAGTTTAGTGTGCGGGGGTGCTGGTGGCCTGTGATACACAGGAGGTCAGACTAAATCTAGTGCAGTGGTTCTCAAACTGTGGGTAGGGACCCCAAAGTGGGTCGTTACCCTGTTTTAAGCGTTAGACTTGCTGGGGCCAGGGGCTGAAGCCAAAAGTCCAAGCCCCACCACTCAGGGCTGAGGCCAAAGCTCAGGTTACAGCCCCCACGGGCTGAAGCTCTCAAGCTTCGGCTTTCTCCCCCCTGCCAGGGATGGAGGGGCTCGGGCTTCGGTCCCCCTTCCCGGGGTCATGTAGTAATTTTTGTTGTCAGAAGGGGGTTGCGGTGCAGTGAAGTTTGAGAACCCCTGATCTAGTAGTCTCTTTTGGCCTTCAGCTCTATGACTCTGACTGTTTCAATCTCTTCCCATAATGTTCATTCTGTTTTTAATAGATTTCCCTAACAAAATGCTAACCTTAAGTTGGTACCTTATGATTTTGCAACACAGAGTGAGGAAAATCTGCAGGGGCTGGCAATTACTCTGTTTGGTTTTTAACTAGAAGTGTTTCAAATGTTTTGGGTATTTTGTGTTTCTAAGTGAGGAAGAGTGAGCTGAGGTAGATGTCAGAGAGGGAAGATATCCTCACCCTAGAGGCCACTGTCATAGCAAAGACACTAGTGCCGACTGACCTGAAATGCAGGAATGAAGCCCCTAAGAGATGGGTGGAATCAGAGAATGCAGGTGGAGGTCAGCATGGTATTCAGGGAACAAGCCTTCAATATAGTTATGTTCCTCATTGTTAAATGTGACCAGGCAACCTTATGCTCCCTTTTTTGCTTCTTTATGATGGTTAAGGAAGGCTTGAAAGTTGTTGTTTTTTTCACTGACTTAGGAATCTCATTAGGTATATTCCACTCTTGTCCTCCCTCTTTCTGGAGGTCTACTTGGAAGCTCCAGAGATGTGGACTTGGGAGGGTTTTCAGCCCTAACTGAAGGGAATGGAATATTGAAACTTTAACAAGGAAACATTTTCTTCCAAGTGCTTGACAGATGCTTGATCTAAATCAGCATTAATAGAGACAAAATATTTGAAACAGTCTGACTGAAAGTCTCTCTCCCTCGCAATCAGATTTCACTTTGTAGTTGTGATGTCATTAACCGTCTAGTTCTCTAGTCTTCCAGGAAAAACAGGGTAGATGAGAATCAAATTTATGACTATAAAATGCAACCACTTAAATTTATGCCTTTATGTTCAATAAAATAGTTTTTGCTTTTTTAAAAAAGCCCAAACTCAAATTTGTTTCTTTGCAGGTCACCCTGAAGAGCTAACGTGTCACTCTGGCACTTCACCTTGTTAGATGGAAATAATACAATCTCCATCAGTCACTCAGCTGAGTAAGTGAATTGCTGCATCCTGCTCATCTGCAAGGGTTCTAGGAGCCCTGTGAAGAGGGGGTTAGGCTAATCCTAATGACTTTTGTTCTAACAACTTTTTATAAGCTTTCCTTTGAGTGCATCCCCAGGGTCAGGCTAGGACAAGGGTGCAGCCAACTTCACAACTGCAGCAGGTCTATTTCCCTCTCTCCTTCCCGGCACTTTATAATTTGCTCATCTATAGAGGAGCTGAGGGACTAATGTTCTTGGATAAATCATCATACTCTGTTACCTCTCCTCCTGTAAGCATTTAATATGGCAAAGCTCTGGCAAGACGTGGCCGCTGAGCAATGAGGATTCCACTGAGAATTGCTGCTATGCACAATAGCAAACCATATTTTTAAACCAGCGGGTTCGGTCAGTGATGATGAATAAGCCCCATCCCCAATTACCACCTGCAAAGGAGGTTTGCGGCTGTGTGAATAGAGCAGCCAGAAGAGGAAATGGATCAGGTGCAGTGGGGTGCATGTGACCAGGTGCCTGTGCTGTGAACCATGTCATCTATTTTCTGCACAGTCAGACACAGTCTTAGCCTTTCACTTGGCAGCGCATTCTTCAAATGGGGTATGAGCGGGGGTGGATTTCACTATTGGCCACTGGTAGATAGGGTTTGGTATTGATGAGGCCTTTGCTCCATCTGAGAGCTGAAAAAAGACAAACAGACTTTGGATGGGAAGCAGGTCTTTCCAGTGCGTGAAAAGCAGTTTGCTTTTGTCCCTACCCAATGTATCTATACCACAAAACCAGCCTATGAGATGGTCAGCTGGGAGGTGCACGCTGATCTGAATAGCGTGGGAGTGAGGAACCAGGACTCAAATAGTAGGGGCTGCTGCAGATCAAGATTGAGGGGTGTGGGAGGAGTGGGGAGGGTTGGGTGAGTGGAGTGAAGAGTAGGGGGTGTCCAGGACTTGGAACAGAAGGAGTCAAAACACCTCAGTCCTGTTTTTCAAGCCCTTATCTTCAACCAGTCTAAAAGTAAACCTTTTAAAGGGATACTGTCAACTCAGTAATCTTGTTTATCACATTTCTTTACAGATGTTATTACTAATAAAATCTTAGATCACTAATGGTGCTTTTTAAAATTACTTGTCACTACTTTATGCTTTGTTTAACTCTGCCTCCATAATGAAAATCCATGAAGTCACTTCCACTGTTGTTTATAGTCTATTTATTATTTATAGTCTGTCAGATTCTATGATGCAAGGTTTGAGTTGCAAACACTGTAGGGAAATGTTTTAGTAAAAACAATTATTTATATTTGAATTGTTCTGGGGGGAAAAAAAGGAAAGATTTCTATGGGGTTTGGATTTTGAAAAAGCATGTTTTAACATACCCTACTTTCCTGGTCTCCATCTAGTATATTAAAACTCCAAGCATACACCTATTTTCTGTCCATGCAATGGAAGACTTTATTGCTCTCAATGTCAGCGCAGGAGAGAGAAAATAGAATGGAATCAGGGATCATGGTCAGCTTCTAAACTAATCAAAGCACTTCTGTTGTATAACTAGCCTCCAGATTTGAAATCGGTGATTGACCAAGATTTAGTAATTTAGAAACAGAACTCAGTTCTACTGACTCCAGCTATAACTACTGAATAAAGTGTTTCCCATTGCACTTTCACAGGATAGCTGTCATCTGTCCTGTCATGGATTTAGCACTAGCCCTGTCTACACTGGCAAGTTTCTGTGCAGTAAAGCAGCTTTCTGCACTGTAACTCTGGAGGTGTATACACCGGCAAGCCACTTAGTGCGCAGAAATTGCGCAGTTGCAGTGCTGTAAAAAACCACCTCAACAAGAGGCAAAGAGCTTTCTGTGCCAGTGCTACAGTGCCAGTGTAGACACAGTGGTCGATTACAGTGCTGCAGTTGGCTTCTGGGAGGTGTCCCACAATGCCTGTTCTCACCTCTCTGGTCATCGGTTTGAACTCTACTGCCTTGCCCTCAGGTGACCAACCGTCATCCCCACCCTGTAAATTCCTTTGGAGTTTTGAAAGTCCCATTCCTGTTTGCTTGATGATGCATGTAGTGGTCTCAGCGCATCTTTCCAGGTGGCCATGCCCTGCTTGGAGCAATGCCGAGCTGCTGGACCTCATCAGCATTTGGGGAGAGGAGGCTGTGCAGCCCCAGTTGCACTCCAGCCATAGGAATTATGATACCTGCGAACAGATTTCGCGATGCATGACAGAAAGGGGCCATGACCGGGACACACTGCAGTGCAGGGTCAAACTGAAGGAGCTGCAGAACACCTACCACAAGGCGCGGGAGGCAAACCGCCGCTCCGGTGTTGTGCCCATGAGCTGCTGATTCTACAAAGAGCTGGACGTGATACTCGGCAGCGACCCCACCTCCACTGCGAAGACCACTGAAGTCGAGAGTGGACCAAGCCAGGAGGAGGAAATCTTGGATGAGGATGTGGAGGGGGACCCAGAGGCAGAGGATGACTTGGAGGTCAGAGATGCATGCAGTCAGAAGCTCTTTTCTCCTCTGAGGTGGCTAGCCAGTCATAGCTGTTGGATGTTGGCGAAGTGCAAACAGGAGAGGAGGCCCCTGGTAAGTGGATTTGATTTTGGGAATCACGGAAGAGAGTTGTTGGGGGCAGGAGGGTTGCAGAAAGCAGGTTTGTCTCCCCCTCACATGCCTAGTCTGAACGGCAGAACAGGCTGTTGATTGACTCCCTCACTTCACGGGAATCTCCCTCAGAGATCTCCAGGAAACTCTTGTGGAGATACTGGGCAATCGGCTGCTGCAGGTTCTTCTGCAGAGCTGCTTTGTTTCTTGTCCCATTAAGGGTAACTTTCCCACGCCACTCTGCCATCGTGGAGGGGAAGGGGGCGTACCATTGCTGCACACAGGTGAGCCGCACAGGGGCCAGGGTGGAAGCCCCAGGCTTGGAGAGGACCCTCCCTTGATTCCCTGCTCGCCCTCAACAGCGCGATATCTTCCATAATGCTCACACCATGTGGAAAGTATGGGACAGGAATGATTATCAGGCCCCCCCCCTACAGTGCTGACTCTCCCCAAGAGCCACATGCCCAGTGTGCAGCAGGGTCCAGGAAGAGTGATTTACCCTGCCTCTCTATGGCTACTCACCATTTTGGGGGTCTTGTGGCTCATGTGTGCTTGCCTGGGGTCCGCTAGTTAGTGACAGGTGTGTGAGTACTGACTGTGTTTTAAATCACGGAATCAGAGTTCTGTGTGTAGTAAACAATACTGCTTCTGTAAAATGTTGCATTTAATCTTCACAGATATGACCTTGGGAGCCCAGCCTCCCTCTTTATCAGAGGCTGAACAGCTGCGCAGAATTAGAAAGTGTCCAAGAAGAACTAAGGAGGACTTTTTGCGTGATGTTATGATGCACTCCGCCGCCGAGAAACAGGAATTGAAGGAGCGGTGGGATAGACAGGATGAAGCCACAGAGCGTCTCTTAAAGGTTATGGAACACCAACCGGACACGCTCCAGGTGATACTAGCGCTGCAAACCAAGCAGCTCCGCAACCGCCCTCCCCTGCAGCCGCTGTCGTAAAACTCTTTCCCATGCTCCTACCAGACACCGCCAACATGCTGTTATCACCCTCCTGGCTCCAGTCTATACTGGCGGCATTCCATTCCTCCCCCCTCACAGTCCAGCACTGCGGACTCCAACTACCCACTGCACTCAACACCCGTCCCTCTGCAGTTTGGCCCTGCTGAAGTACAGTACCCGCTGCATTGTACTCCAAAGGAGAAGGTTGGATATGATCCCTGGACATACACAAATCTTTAGCCATCCTGGGCCTCCATGTCTTCCTGGGACCTTCTCTTTCCCCCATCCCCCTCACTGCTGATGGTTTTTTTTGTTTTTGTTTGATTCTCTCCCCTGGTTGTTGTTTTTTTAATAACAGAATTGTGTGGGTTTGAAAGCAATCTTTATTCTATTAATGGAAAGCAAACAGAGCCCTGCAAAGCAACAGATAATTATGTTAAACCTTCATATTGCTCTGTCTGCACCAATCACAATCACCTCCTAGTATTATAAGCACTGCACTCCCAAGCATAGCAACAAATATTAGTGGCTTTCAGCTTCAAATTGCTGCCTCAAGGCATCCCTGATCCTTATGGCCTCATGCTGTGCCGACAGAGGCAGCGCCAGTGGGCCTTTAAATGGCCAAAAGCACACTGAACAGCCATTCTGCACTTGCTCAGCCTGTCGTTGAACCAACCACTCCTTGCTGCTGTCAAGTTGCCCCATGTATGGCTTCATAAGCCATAGCATTAAGGGGTAAGCGGGGTCTCCCAGGATCACAATGGGTATTTTGACTTCCCCTACAGTGACCTTCTGGTCTGGGAAGAAAGTCCCTGCTTGCAGCTTCCTGAACAGGCCAGTGTTCCGAAAGATGCGTGCGTCATGCACCTTTCTGGACCAGCTTGCGTTAATGTCTGTGAAATGCCCACGGTGATCCACAAGCGCCTGGAGAACCATTAAGAAATACCCCTTGCGATTAATATACTTGGTGGCTAGGTGATCTGGTGCCAGAATTGGAATATTTGTGCCATCCATCGCCCCTCCGCAGTTAGGGAAGCCCATTTGTGCAAAGCCAGCCACAATCTCACACACATTGCCCAGAGTCACAGTCTTCCACAGCAGGATGCAATTAATGGCCCTGCACACTTCTGTCAACACAAGTCCAACTGTCAACTTTCCCATTCCAAACTGGTTAGTGACCGATCATTAGCAGTCTGGAGTAGCCAGCTTCCACAGTGCAATCGCCACATGTTTCTCCAACACCAGGAAGCTCTCATTTTCGTGTCCTTGCACCGCAGGTCTGGGGCGAGCTCATCACACAGTCCCATGAATGTGGCTTTCCTCATCCAGAAGTTCTGAGCCACTGCTCGTCATCCCAGATATGTATCACGATGTGATCCCACCACTCACTGCTTGTTTCCTGAGCCCAAAAGCGGCGTTCCATTGTGGTCAGCACATCCGCGAATGCCACAAGCAATCTCGTGTCGTAGCTAGTACGTGTCACACTCCTCTTGCCTTTGTAGTTTTAAGGAATAACTCCATTACCACCCGTGACGTGTTGGTCAGAGCGAGCAGCATACCGGTCAACAGTTCGGAATCCATTCCTGCAGCCTGAAAGAGACAGAGTGCGCAGTACACAAACCGTTGAAAGATGGCGTCAAATGCAGACGGAAGCACAGGGACTGCTGGGATGCGAAGCAACACATCATGGGGCATTGGGACAGGACCCAGGATGCCCCTGACCCTCATCCGCCTTTCCATAAGTCTTAGCAGCAGAAGAGGAAGAGATGCTCTGTGGGATAGCAGCCCAGAGTGCACCGCTCCGAATAGCTCTGCAAGTGCCGCAAGTGTGAACACGCTATTGCGCAGGTACACAGCGGTTTCCCTTTAGTGCTCTCTGAGCGGCGCTGTAACTCTGCCAGTGTAGACATGCCTCAGATGCTCCAAGACTAACTTGTCAGATGTTTAAAAAATCCCAAATGGAATCTGATGATATACTTGTCACAGTGTGACATCATGTAATTATGTAATGACATTCACTATCAAAAACCTCATGATCCAGCAGTTGTCCTGCAAGAAAACCCTGGAAGGTGGAAGCACCGACATTTGCAAAACCTGTCTTTTGCAAAACAGTGGCTGAGGTAATCTGATGAATTTATTCGCACAGCACTCCTGGGGACTAGGGAAGTATTTTAATTCCCATTGTATAGATGGGGAACTGAGGCACAGCGAGATTAAGTGACTTGCTGTAGGTCACACACACAGTCTCTATGGTAAAGCTGGGAATTGAATCCAGATTTACTGAGCCCTGAGTTAGTGCCTTCACTGCAAGGCCATCCATCTTCTGAAAGGAAAGCTGGACTGGAAATGAACAACAGGCTTGAATCAGCAGTAGATGCCTCTAATACTCATGCTCTTCCAAATAAATGGCTGCTATGAATAGCAAGCTTGCCTTTATGGTTTATTCATTAGATCCTGGAGCGTTCTGGTCTCCAAGACAGCATGGGCTATGAAAGCCTCTGGAAGTTCGTTGCTGGGCCCCAGGTAGCTCTTGGAACATTATGACGTGTGTATTCTTTCTATAGAAAGCTTCCACTGGTGTTCACTAAATTTATTACCCCAGTTCTGTTTATCCTGTTCAATCAGTTTCCTTTTATACCTGCCACTGTTCTTGATGCTGCTGTAATGCCTGGAGGAGGGTGGAATAGCATTAACAGCAAGCATAGGAAGTTTGGGTAAAATGAAATGCTGTAGGAAAGAAAAATACAATTTACATGGTGTGCTTGCTAGGTAGAAAATGTAACAGTCATGATCATAATTTTAAAGATTTGTCCTTGGGATTTTTTTTTCTTTTGCATGCTGTTGTTCACTACTCATCCCCAAGATGGAGTGCTCGGATTACTGGAACACATTTCCCAATAATTTAAAAAATCTGCTGACCAGATCATGCCCTCCCCACCTTGAATTGTGCATGATGGAGCAGACCCTTTGCACAAAGATCTCCTCACTTTCCACAGCACCATCCTCCCCTGTGGCCACTGGATAGGGCTCTCCACTAGTCCAGTGTCCATACTGAGGGGGAGACATGAGAAGGGAGAGCCGGGCTCCAGGCTGTGTTGTCATGTCCACAGTGTTCCTCTGCCTTCCTCCCAGCCTAGGGAAGTTGCAGACAGTGTTGTTTGGAGTGGTGCTTCCAGGAAGTGGGGGGAAGGCCTTTCTGCAGATGGCCCTAGCCTCCCACAGATCTCAGGGGAACCACAAGGTTTTTGGATGTGGACAGAGCCCACAGCCTTTTCTTTGGGGGTGGGGGAGAAGAAAACGTTTTGCTAAACAGCAGGACAAAATTGGAATCTCTAGGAGGGGATTTTCACTGAGACTTCCTATCAGAGTCCCAAGCTGAGGATTTTACTGTAGGAGGAGAAGATGACCCAGGCCTATCTGTTTGCATGGTGCCTCAATGGTTTTTTTTGTAGGGTAGGATGTTCTGTGGTATCAGGGCCAAAGGGACTGTAAGACAAAGCCGAACAGATGCTATCGCGAATGAGCTGTGAATAAGAGCCCCTGTCATGAGCAAGGGGACTAGTCTCTGGCTATTTGATACATGTACTCTAAAGAAGTGATTGGCAAGCATTAGTCCTCCAGGCTTCTGTCACTGGTATGCTGGACTCCACTACCGTAAAGGTGACATGAAGAGGGAACAGTGAGTCGACCAGCTAACATTTTAGAACACGTCCACATGAAGGGAAAAACCATGTTTAACAGTAACAGAGGGTCCTGTGGCACCTTTAAGACTAGCAGAAGTATTGGGAGCATAAGCTTTCGTGGGTAAGAACCTCACTTCTTCAGATGCAAGAGACTTGCATCTGAAGAAGTGAGGTTCTTACCCACGAAAGCTTATGCTCCCAATACTTCTGCTAGTCTTAAAGGTGCCACAGGACCCTCTGTTGCTTTTTACAGATTCAGACGAACACAGCTACCCCTCTGATGTTTAACAGTGTGCTTGTTAGAAAGCTTGGTAGTCTAGATACAGTTCATTTTGTGGCATTTGAAATGCGATGGGGAAAAGCCTCTTATGAGAATTTGGGGGTATCTTCCACGGAGCAATTTTTTCAATCCTTGACTCTGGGAGCCAGCCTTACCCTGATCTGCTGAGAGAACCCCCACTCCTGGGCTGTTCACACACAGCCTCTGGCAGGTAAGCTGCTCCTTGGATTGTGCAACCGAATGACACTAGCCAACATCTCTGGTCCCAGACACAACCTTAGGAACCTCTGTCTTGCAGTGTCCAGTTATGCCCGCTGTGTACAGGGAGATTTTGGCAAACCAGTAAATTGTCTGAAACCACTATTGCTTATTGCTAAAATCAGCCAAGTCAGCAGGCCATAAATTGGCCATGCAGTAGCCTTAGCTTAACCAAGGCAGGAGGGGAGGGGGGTTTGGGGTGCCACAGAAAAGGCAGCTTGACCTCGCATCCTTCCTGATAAGATTTGTGTTGAAGTTGCTGATACATGCATTTTAGGGGCTCAAGGCTGCAAACTCTGAAAAAAACCACACCTGGTTAATCGATGACCAGAAGGAAACCTCTTGCTTGACCTTTGAAACTGCTCGCTTAACAAGTTTTCTTTAAATGACATGTCATTGTATTACTAATAGATAAATAAGGGGAAAACGTTTGAGGCAGGGGGACTCTCCCTCTGGATGCATCTTGTGTTCCCCATCGGCAGATGGAAGATTTGGCCCCCGGAAGGCTGCCGCTGTGCCACTCGAGAACCACACTGAGCTTTGGTAATTATCTAGGGTTAGGGGTGTTTTACTAACTTGTTGCGGATGTGTGTAAGTGCTTGAGACTAAGTAAAGTTTAGCTTTGAGTGAAAACACTCTTGTGTTGCCCTGTTTGTGCCAGCCATCTATCGGTCGGATGGCCGTGTCTCCCTTGATTTATTTCCTGACACTACCTCATACAGTGTAAAAGTTACCAAGAGCTTTGGGTTGAAAGAACCCCAGGTAACAGCTGGACACAGCAAGCTTATATGAATTCTTCAATTTAACAAAGAAATTGATATGTACCAGGCGTGTTATCCCAAGGGGAGTCTCTGACACACTTTAAACCAAACACACGGCTTCAGGTAGAATAAACAAACAAATTTATTAACTACAAAGATAAATTTTAAGTGATTATAAGTCAAAGCATAACAAGTCAGATTTGGTCAAATGAAACACAAGCAAAAACGCATTCTAAGTTGATCTTAACACTTCCAGTGCCCTTACAAACTTAGATGCTTCTCACCACAGGCTGGCTGGTTGCCCTTTAGCCAGGCTCTCCCCTTTGATCAGCGCTTCAGTTGCTTAGTGGTGGTGTCTGTAGATGGCGGTGGAAGAGAGAGGAAGAGCATGGCAAATGTCTCTCCCTTTTATTGTGTCCTTTCTTCCCTCTTGGCTTTACTCTCCTCCCCCCCCCCCCCCACGGGGGAGCATCACCTCATCGCAGTCCCAAACTGACCAAAGGAAGGGGGGTGACTCACTCGAGAGTCCAGCAGATCCTTTGTTGTTGCCTAGGCCAGTGTCCTTTGTTCCTGTGAGGCTGGGCTGGGTTTGTCCCATAACTGCCCTGATGAGGTGTGAACTGCCCCTCTGCCCTTGGAGTTTTTGTCTGGGTTTGTTTAGCCACGAGGACACATTTTCTGCCTCATACCTATATACATGAAATTACAACCTATAACATTACTATAACAACAATGCTCAGTGCATCATGAGCCTTCTGAAGACACCCAACGTGACAAACTTTGCATTGGATACCACACAATCATTTTATAAGGATGAACATGGGGTGCAGGGTGTTCTCACGAGGTACAGAGTGTCACACAGACCATATGTTCTCACCAGAGGAATATGTCAGATGAGGCTGTAAATTTGCCAGTCTGTGTGTGTTGGGTCCAGAATGCATTGCCAAAGGCATTTCATTTTTATGACTATTTGCTGAATAACCTTCCTCTCTGAGCTCTGCAGAGCAGCTGTTTTTTTTCTTCCCATCCAAGGTATTAAAAATTAATAATGGTGTGCAGAACAAACTCCATCTATCCATGTGTCACATGGGAGTGGATGGATTGGCAGCATGCTGCCTTCCCCCATTTTAAAACATCCTCTGCACAGAGCTAAGCACTTGGAAGGCTGGAAAGTAACTTTCAGAAATAAATAGGCAACTTTCGCATCAAATGGGGACTGGGCTGCTGCTGCTTCTATTTTTTTTTTTTTAAACTATATTTGTAGCACCAAATATATGGTAGGTGTCTCTGTTTATTTCATTAAGCTGGTTCAATTGCTAATGGTTCCCTAGTGAGGAAACAGCCACAACATCCAGTTGAAACTAGTAAGACAAATCTAAACTGAAACACCAGATCTGAACCCTTTTAGACTTTGGGGTGGCTCAGATCCAGATCTAAAGTTTGTGGCACAAGCCCAAAGATCAGTAGAATACAGTTTCCTCTATAGGCAATGCAACATTGGGCAGAACAATGGAGGTAACACCCTGTCTCCTATAGAGAGTGTTGTGGAATCTTTACTGACTACAGTTAGTGAAATATTTTAGCTTTATCTTTCATCTGAAAGACAGCTCCTCCGGCAGAGCAGTGGCCCCACCATGACAGGATATTAGGCCTGAGTCAGTGAAGAATTAATCTGCTCTTAAAAGTTTTGCCAGCATAGAAGTGTGGGGAAAAAATCATCCTCTAAGAAACTTTACTATGCCAGCAAAAGCCATAGTGTAGACACAATTATATTGGCAAAAGTGGTGTAAGCTGTGTCCCCGCTAGGAGGGTTTGCCAGTACAGCTATACTAGCAAACCCTTTCTAGTGTAGACAAGGCCTCAGATGGATGAGTACCACTTACTAAATCTTGAAATGAGTGTTGTTTCTGAGACTTGAAAAAGTTTGGTTAATGTTTTCAATTTTTCCCTTTCCCTGTGCTGTGTCCTCCACTAGATGCAGGGAGCAGAAATGTGGAAGTGCTAGGTGACATGCGACTCTCATATTACTTCTTGCTCACAAGGGAACAGGAATTATTTGTTTCAAGCCCAAACATTCTGAATCCAACTCCCAACCTTTCACAGTTCAGTTTTCATTAGCTGGTCATGCCAGTGAAAATACATACATACACCATGTCAAATGGTCTCTGACTTGCCAAAATGATTTGTTATTCGAATCCATGCCTAGTTCACAAGGTTTGCAGTTTCCCATTGCCCTAGATTTCAATCTGATCACCAAGCCAGTGACTTCACCCTGTAGCAGACATACTCAGTGCCCACTGTTGACTTGCAAAAATACATACCTGTGACAGCATACAGCCTGCTAACTTCTCTCAGTATTGCTTGGAGTTAAGAAAGGAAGTCAGACCTCTCTTCCAGAGAGATCGCACAGTAAGTTGAAAATGCTGACGTTCTCAGACCTCAGCTAATAATACAAGAGAAGAGAGCAATTATGAAGAATATTGTTGTGCTTTGGAGCCTGAACCAGTCCTACCATGTAGAGCCTCATCAATATTAATCTCTGTGTGTAGGGAGATCTAGTATCCAAAACCACGGTCTCAGTGATCTGGGCCAGCAAAGAACCTAGACAGATAGATTGGACAGACTACTTTCCCCCCGTGTCTGCCTGGGGTTTAGTTTGCACTTTCAGACACCTGGAGTCTGTGGAATTCTGACAAGATCAAATGCATGTGTGGATCATATTTATTTTGTTTGTTATTTTTACACTACCTGATTGGTTAGTAATAATCACTGATATACTTTATAGCACAGGAAAGTGTGGGTTTATTTTCAAGTGCATTTCACCAGCAAGAATACAATATTCTAATTAACGTAACAAACATGACACAATGTATTGCACCAGTCAAAATGCTGTATAGTTGACAGGCTTGGTAGCTGTTACTACTTCTGTGTCGTACAAGCAGGATTGGGGTTGGGCAAAACTTGGATGGGAGAGCTCTAAGGCAAATGCCAGTATTGATGATTTGGTAGGTAATATTCTTCCCTCTGACACAATAGTGAAGTGTTGTGTAACTCAAGGGGAGGGTTTATATATAGGAGGAGTGGGAGCCAGTGTGGGAGACTCAGTGGTGGAGCAGCACAAGGCCTGGAAGGGTCTGCTACAAGGGTTGTATTCCAGGGATCTTGCCAATTTGTTGGATTTAAACTGTAGGCTCCCTTCACTCCACTGGAGAAGAAGAGGACTAGAATTGCTGCAGACTGCAAATTAAGACTGCCATTGCAGAGCCACGTAGGGAGTTTGAAGCAGAATGTGAGAGACCATAGCCTGTTTCCTGGACTTTAAGGAGGTTACAGTCCCTACAAAGGATCAGGACACCATCCTACAATAACTGAGAAGTGTAAATCCTCCCAGAGAAGAGCCCTAAGGGAATATATTTGTGTGTGTATATGTATGCTCATAATTATATTTTGTATTTGCAATTGTGACAGTACTAAAACTTGGGGAAACCCCCCTCGAAAGTGTTATCTTTAAAGAGTTGTTAGTGACCATATTCATAGTGGTTTCAAGGGGTATAAGTAAACATATGTATTCACAGATCGATATATAGTAAATATTTTCCTTTAGAAATATTGTGTCACTCTCCTATCGGAGATTTAACTCTGCATAATGTATTGAGTCCTGATAAGGCTAAATACCACAGCAGAAAGGTACGCTGAGGTACTATACGTAATGTTAGCGTATTGCTGTCTCCAAACCCATTACATATGCAGTCAGTGCTGTTGGATGTGCTATCAGCTGATGCTGAAGTATAAAGCCAAGGTCTTGAGTACTTGTGGTCATTAAATGACCACAGGAAACTTATTTTTTTAAGAATATAGTTTTAACTCCCTTGTGCTGACCACATTCCCGGTTTGAGAAAATGGATTCTTCTTGTCTAAAATTGCCCGTGTTGTTCGAGTTTCACACCATATACCTTTTCACCTCCTGCCCTAAGTCTGGAGATCTGACTTATCTTCAGCACCTGCAGTCTGTCTCCTCTGGGAGCAAAATGACAGTAGTACCCTTAAAGCAACATTTTCTTCAAGCAAAGTATTTAGAAAAAAGGAATTTCAGATAAAACAGATCTTAAACCAATAAATGGTCTACATACTTGCTTGTCTTTCCCAAAGACCATCTCAGTCTGTTCTACCTAGGAACCGTGACAAAGGGGAGTTGCAAGGGCAGTGTCAGTGTGCAGAGCCTCCTGGCCGTGCCTCCACCTAGGGGCCAGACATGCCGGCCATTTCTGGGAGCTGCATGGAGCCAGGGCAGTCAGGGAACCTGCCTTAACCCCACTGTGCCACCGACCGGTAGCTGCCTGAGGTAAGTACTGCCTGGCTGGAGCCTGCACCCCAAGCCCCCTCCTGCACCCCAACTCCCTGCCCTAGGTCAAAACCCCCTCCCATACCCTAACTTCTTCCCAGACCCCACACCCCGAGCCCCCTCCCACACCCAAACTCCCTCCTGGGGTCTGCACCCTGAATCTCTTCCTGTACCCCAACCCCCTGCCCTAACCCTGAGCCCCCTCCTGCACGCCAAACCCCTTGGCCACAGCCTGTAGCCCCCACCTGTAGCTCCAACCTCTCACCCCCAGCCAGAGCCCTCATCCCCCTCCTGCACCCGAACTCCCTGCCCCAGCCTGGAGCCCCCTCCCGCACTCTGAATCCCTCATTTCTGGCCCCACCCAGCTGGAGCCCTCATCCCTTCCCATAGTCCAGCCCCCTGCCCCTGCCCGGTGAAAGTGTGTGAGTGGAGTGATTGAAGGAGGGGCACTGGAGTGAGTGAGGGGTGGGGCCTTGGGGAAGGGACAGGGCAAGGTGTTTGATTTTGTGTGGTTAGAAAGTTGGCAACCCTACTTTCCCTCACTGATACCAATCCTATTTTGAGGGCTGATCCTTCAAACCCTTACTCATCCAAGTAGTCCTTATGTGAGTTGATTTCAGTGGAGCACGGGTAACTAAAGGTGGATGTTTTGGACCCAGTATTGTTATTTATCCTGCATGCAGTATGATTCCAACTGAACTCCTCCCTGTTTTCCTCCCAGACCCCCACTCCAACACAAGCAATCACTTATTTTCAGAACAGCATCCTGAAGAGTTGCTCGGGTCTCAACGTTTCAGGTGCAGTCAACGTAGCAGCCCACCTGAGTGATGTGCTTGCCTGCTCCACAGTGACCCAAAGGTACCCAGCACAGGCAAAGGATGCACAGGAGGCAGGGCCTGGTTTTCAGTGGTCTACACACAGCTCACTGTGGGCCTGATCCTGAGGGGGGCTGAGCACTCAAAGCTCCCACTGACTGCAGCTGGAGCAGCATGTTCTTGGCACTGTTCAGGGGCGGGTCTAGAGAGAGTTGTAATGTAATGCAACAGAAGGGACTCAACGCAGAGAAAATAGGAACAGCATGTTGGGTTTGCCTACCCCTGTCTAGATCTCACCAGCTTTCACTCTGAGTTTACCAGTGCACAAAACTTCTTATTAATATAATACTTCTAACTTCTTGTCTTTATAATTTGTTAGATGCTGCCATCAAAATGTGCTCTCAGCACTGGGCAAGACAAAACCAAGGCAATCCCTCCCCAAAGATCGAACAATGTCAGAGACAGACAGAGAAGGCAGGATGCAGGAACTTGAAACAACATTATTCTGTGGTTTCTTGTGAGCATTGGGGAAGAAGTGTCTCTTGGAGGGACTTTTGCGTGGAGTGGGCGATGGCTGGGGAGCTGTTCCTTGGTGATGGAGTCAGTGGTGAAGCTCGCCTTGGAGCAACAGAAGGGGTAATGTGTCCCAAGTCCCAGAGCTGGAATTGTCGAGTTGTATAATATATTATTTTATTGCTGGCAATGGCCCTTTAAGGAAGAATGAGACTGGTGTCACGGACAATACCCGTTCAAACCAGAGCGAGCATGTGAACCCTACCCACTGGCTTCCAGACTGGCACAGAAAGGAAACCTCTCCAAATAGATGAGGAAGTCTGATTGGAACTCACTGATTCATACCCACTCTGCTCACCTTGCCCTATGAGCCAATCAGAAGAACTCATGAACAGGCACAAGACTTTGGGGGCATGTGTCACAGAAACAAGCCTGGCAATTTGCAGACTGTCCCCTCTGACTCCCATCTGGGGCTCCTGAGCATTCAGTGCAATAACCATCCTTACACCCTGGCTCTCACACAGATAATTAGGCTTGCTGCATTATTTCTGACTGTGCGCTCTCTCTCTCTCTCTCTCGCTCTCGCTCTCTATTGCTGGTCTTTGGCTCTATTCAGCCCTCTGACTCATGGGCTGGGACCTTTGCGCTCTCCGTAATGCATCACAAAGTGATACGAAATGAAGACACTTTCATCATCTCTGCATCAGGGGGAAAATTATTGCCTGAGCACTGAGCAGTCCTGTTATTGATTTAAACCATAGCCTCAGTCTCTCTGTTGGAGTGGCTGGTGATGTCCTTCTGGGTCGTTGCATTTAATCGGATTCCCTGAGCTGCCAGGCACAGGGGGAGAGTTAGAATAAAATCCGTCTACGATGTTCACTTCAAAATCCAACTCTGTCTCCCCTTCTCCGTCCATGGAACAGGCAGACTCGGATGTCTTGGATATCAGCACCAAAGTGCAGCTGTATGGCGTGCTCTGGAAGAGACCCTTTGGGAGGCAGTCTGCCAAATGGTCCAGGAGGTAAGATGCAGGATTTGGCTGTGATGAGGTGCGGTCACTGCGGGACTCCCTGTCTGGTCAGGGGAAAATGCAAAGTTCAAGTGTGGAGGGGAGGGCTAGATAAGCAGCTAGACCCTCTGAGGGGTTGACAAGCTGGGGCAGAGAGGATAAAACAGCAGGTGTTCAATTAGATGGGTTTGGGTGAACCTCTGAAAGAGCCACTGGGTGAGCAGGGAAGGATACAAAGGCAAGTTCCAAGTGGGATGGGAAGGACTCAAAGGCAGGGGTTAGATTAGCAATGTGAACCTCTGGGGACAGCTCCCCCATTTTGAGACTGTTGTCCACACAGGGCATCTCAGCCGGTTTCCTTCTAGCTCTGCTTAACCCCTGTGCCATATACATATCACTTCAACTTTGGAACTGGTTCCTAATGTTACAGTGTGATAATTGTGTGACAGCAGCTGAGGTTGCTTGTCTACCTTGTCCTGGAGTTGTGAGGCTTGATTCATTAGTGTTCGTAAAGCTCCTTGAGATACTTGGCTAGTGTGTATGTGTACTGCTGCCTTCTGGGGGGGTGGAATCAGAACTGCTTCACTCCGTGTCATAGGTGCTATACTGCTAACAGCAAAAAGAGATTCTCCTTCTGCTTCTGAAGATGGAGAGTACGAGTTGTATCCCCACTGTTGCTATAAAGTTGGCATGGTGTGTTGCATACTGATGATCAGGAAGTTTGTAGGGGGCTATACCTTTGTTACTTATTCTCTGGGTAAAAGTCTGTACTTTACTACAGAAGCAGTGGGTGGTTCTTTGTTTAAAATTGATGTTATTTCAGTGTAAGTTGCACTACATTTAAAAAAAATGTCCAGGGGCCCTCAAACAACAAAAGGTGACTATCTATATCTATATCTATATATTCTCTTCTTATAATACTTCACACTTCTATTGCACCTTCCGTTTAAGGCTCTCAATACGTTAAGCACTCGAATGGATTAAGCCTTTCAACACCCCAAGGGGCAGGGAAATACCATTATCACTCCGAATTGTGGTCTAACAGTTCAGATCTTGACCTAGCAGTCAGGAGACCTGTATTTCTCTCCTGCTACTGTCAGTGATTTGCTTTGTGGTCTTATGCAAGTGACTTAACCTCTCTGAGTTTCAGCTTCCCCTTCTGTAAAAAGGCAATAACAGTTCTTCCTCAGAAAGGGGCTTTGCCACCACCTGTGGAGAGCACTGTAAAAGGCAGAGTTATTTATTTAGTCCTATTTTACAGCTGGGGAAACTGAGGCACACAGTGGTTAAGTCTTTTGCACAAGGCCACACAAGAAGACTGCGACAGAGCCAGCAATAGAATCCAGGTCTCCTGAATCCCGGTTCTGTGCTGTAACTGCAGTCCACCCCATGGAAATATATAGAAATGTTATCAGAAAAATAATTTGACATTGTCAGAGAGGTGGCATCACGTGTCGATGTTGATTTCTCCCCTCCCCCACCCCACTCCTTTGTGTGCAAATTTTTTCTGCAAACTGAGGCGTTATTTTCTGGGAGGTGATTTGTGATAAGTAACCGCAGCTTCGCTGACAAACATTTGTTACATGAATTATGTTTCAAAACAAATGTGATTGTGCTATTGAAAGGAGCCAAGGATTGGTGTTTTCCCAGAAAGAGAGAATAACCAAGGGCAAGATCTCCTCCAAGGCAGATTAAAAGGATTCCTTAACACGCTCATTTCCTCTCAATCAGAATCTCTTGCAACCAAACTATCCAACTCTATCCAACGTTTGAGTCATTATTTATTTAACACTGTTCTATTCCTAGAAGTCACCCCCTTCGGCAGAGAGTTGTAAATATTTTAGTGATAGCAGGTGGCAAGAAGTGGGGGAGACTCTCATGAGACAGCGATGGGATAGGATGGAATGTTTGCTGCAACTGGAACTATCAGGTGCCCTGGGAGAAAAGAAATGGGAAGGGATTTGGGCTTGGAAGGAAAGGAATTGATGGGGTATTCCGAAGTCAGGCGGCTGGGTAAATGGTGAAAGGGAACAAGAGGAAACCAGGAGGCATGAAGAGAATGGGGAGATGCATGAGGATATGTCTTCCTGGCAGTTAGCTTGGGTGATTGTCATCTAGGTCTGAGCACCCAGGTTCGCTTAGCCTGGGGCCAGTGCCCCCATTGCAAAGCCCTACTTGCATTACTGTGTCCTCACATTTCTGTACTTGTCCATGTGTGTCCATGGGCATAGCCCATGGTTCTTTGCACTGAGATGTTCTAGGATTCTTTCCAGTCAGTTACATCAACTGCAGGAGAAATTCTGTCCTCTGCAGAGAATTGTGGGAAGGCGTTGGAGGACTGTCAGCACTTGGGTGATTTTTTGCCTACATCCTCACTGCAAAGTGGGTGGGTTCCAGTGAATGAAAGTGAATCCCAGACTTTAACACCCCACTCCACCCAGCCAAGTAAGCTAGCCCAGGACTGCCAAACCTGGGTCAGACGTTTTGCTGTGTGTTTGGTAGGGCAGCTGGGGCTAGAACCTGCCTACAAGCCTGGACCGTGCAGTGGAGACGTACCCTAGGAAGGAAAGGGAGAAGCCTGGAAGCAAAGCATATGGAAGGCTGGGGCACAGGAGCAAGAGGTTACAGGGGTCTTGAAAGCAAGGGGTCTGGAAGAAAAGCAGAAATGGAGTGGCACTGGGGTCCTGGAAGACAAAAAGAGTTTGAGCAGGGGAAGGGAAGTCAAAGGGACCGCTGGAAGAAAATGGGACATAAACTTGCTGAGGCTTTCAAGTTCTGCAGCATGTTGAATCTTTCTCAGACTTTCCCATCTCATGTTTTTTTTTGCTGTCTTCCCTCCTGCAAGCCTCTCAGTTTGGATGTGCATTTGCATCAGTGCACATTACAGATGGCAACTCTTTGCAGAGCTCCCAGGGCTTTTAACATGTCACACGTCAGGATTTGCAGAGGGTTGGATTTTAAGATGCTGTGTCACCGTTTCTGCCTAAAGTTGCTAGCTCTTGAAGTTCTCGGTAGAACTAGCATTACTTTCTCATGCACAGAAGGATTTTGCTGTGAAATCAGATCTCTCGCAGGCTTGTGTAAACTGATCATGGTGAGGCTCAAGAAATAATCCATCCACCCCCAGTATAGCAAAACATGGTTGGTCAGGTATGTTAGTTCAGAGGGTAGGGGAACCTGGTGTTTTTCATCTCAATTTAAATGAATGGATATTATTGGCTAATGCTGGAGACAGGTGACTTGATGCACTAGTGGTCTGTTGATTATGGCAAAGCCTTTGTTGTTATGAAATCCTATTATTATTGTTTGTTTATTACTATTATTTGTCTAGTTAGCATTTATACACAGCACAGCAATGTTCTACATGCATAGAACATGAAGGCTCATTCCCCGCCCTGAGGTGCTTACAACCTAAGTGAAGTATGACCTCATGTGATGCAGGGACAAACCAGATCAGGAGATGAGGGAAGAAGGTTTACACAGCTAAAGGTGTGCACCTGCTAGAGTGGCATGCTTCACGTGTTGGTTCCTGCTTATAGGGTTGTGCTAAGGTCATTGCTGGAAAGACTGGCAAGAAAGGTATTTAGAGGAGGGACTCAGAGATGTCTACAGGTTAGTTGATCAGGCAGGTCACTCCAGACATGGGCAACAACATTTTACTGATCAGCTTGTTATGAGCTGGGTGAAACTTTGGCTACGTCTACACGACACCACTTACAGCGGCGCAGTTGCCTCTTTGTAGCACTTCTGGTGAAGATGCTCTAAGCTGACACGAGAGAGCTTTCCCATTGGCTTAATAACTCCACCTCCATGAGAGCTCTCCCACCGACATAGCACTGTCTACACACGGGCTTAGGTCGGTATGATTTACATCACACAGGGGTGTGGATTATTCACACTCCTGAGCAACATATGTCATGCCAAAGTAATTTGTAGCATCCCCATAGCCTTTCTCGGGGACTGAGTTAAAACCCGATTGAGATCCGTCGGTGTGAACTCACCCTTCACTTAGCATCCGTTGTAAGCATAAGCCCCACGTAAGGCCATGTTTACACTAGAGACCTTACAGCAGCACAGCTCTACTGCTGCAGCTGCACCGCTGTAAGGTCTCCCGTGTAGCCGCTCTGTGCTGACGGGAGAGAGCTCTCCTGCCGACATAATTAAACCATCCCAGTGAATGGCGGTAGCTATGTCGGCAGGAGAATATCTCTCAGAGGGGTGGTGTTTTACACCCCTGAGCAACAGAAGTTACACCAACAAAAGTGCTAGTGTAGACGTAGCCTTAGACAATAGCTGTGTGTGCACCTGCCCCGGAGCTATGGGCTGAATATTATTTTCAGTAGGGCTGTGGGTAGGTGGGGAAGAGAGATCTCATGGGCACTGAGGTTAGATAAGAATAGATGCAGAGGCAGCTTGAAGGAGCAGCTTAAAGCATGTGGCTGACCCTGAAAGAAACCTGGGGAGAGGTTTTTGGGTCAGGATGCAGGCTGAAAACAGTGTTCTTGGTGCTGTTTCCCACTATTTGATTCCTTTGGAGTTCAGAGACACAGGACTTTGGTTCAATTTGATTTACAAAGAATGTACAGAGAAATACCTGACTGCCACCAACTGCTCCAGCTGGAACACCCACCGGGCCCCAACCTTTGACTAGCTGCTCGGGTCAAACAGCGGCAGCCAGCATTTTTACAGCACTTATCACCACAATAGCTGAGTGCCTCACTCACATTTGATTCATCCTTGCAACCCCCTATGTGAGGCAGAGGAATATTCTCATCAAGCCTATGTTGTAGACCAGGAGCTGAGAAACCAAAAGGCGAAGTGACTTGCCCAAGGTCAACCAGGAAATTATATTGCAGCGTAAGGAACAGCCCAGATCTCCTGAGTCCCCTTTGCTGCCACTGGAGTGGAGTGTGTATGTGGATCCGGTGCCAAGCTGGTATGTATGAGGGGGACTATCTATAGTCCTGCTTCTGCATACTCATATGTATGGGCAGGCCCTTGCACCTGCCCCATGTCCTGTTGACTTCAGTGAGGCTCCGTGGGGCTGCAGGGCTCCACCTGTGCAGAGCTCTGTACAGGATCAAGGGTCAGTCATATCCATGTATGGGGATGGATTTGATGATATCGAGCCCAGTCCCACAAGACACTGAGTGTCCTGACTTCCCTTTGAAGTTTAGGTGGAGTTGGTGGCACTCAGCACCTGACGGGATCAGGCCCCTCATTATTACAGTGGTAATAAACTCCTTCATGTTGTGGACCACTCCTTCAGAAGGACCTTCTCATGAACCATCTCCTTTTCCAACCCCAATGCCACTCCTTCCTACAGGAAATGTAATACCCCAGTGGCAAGGAGTTAGGATAAATGCAATGCAGTGAGTGCAGGGGCACAGTTATCTACCTCCACCTTGTACCTCTGTATGGTTATCTACTCTCCGTACATAAAGGGCTTTACCCTCTTTCCATCAGTCCTCAATGCCCCCAGTCTTCCCAGACAACAGATGCTTTTTGGCTCTGTCCTTCTCAGTGGTTTGCTACCTCTCACTTTGGATCATGGTTGAATTTACAACAAAGAAACAGTTGATTAAGGGAGCCATGAAGCTGCCGCACAGGATGCAAAGAAGAATTAATTTTTTTTTGGCATCTAGTTGGCCTAAACAGACTCTGGAGGTTTGTTAGAAGAGCTGCATCTAGCAGGAACTGTCACTGCTTGAAGACCAACACAGATTCCATCTTTGTTGCAGAATCAGCTGTGTGGGCCACGTGGAAATATTTTGCAGATCACCAGCCTTTTATGGACCACACTTTGAGAATCACTGGTCTAATGGGATCTCATGTCTGATTACTATGATCCTATAATGGGTGAGGACTGATGGGGTTCCTATTTGGTGATTCCATACATGGAATTTGACACATAATTCACCTTTTTGCCACAGAAATGTGTTCAAGCATCCAAGATTACATTTTTTATAAATGTTGGTCCTCGTGGCTGTGAAAATAATTTTGAGAACAGGATATGTAGACTGTAGCAGTGTTTTCTTCCTGAGTTTGCAGACTGCCTGAAATAATAGTTTGGAGAGGCATGAACTGCCCCTAGGCATCTCAGTGGGTTATTAACTCTAAAACTCGGTGATCCGGTTTCTACGTCGTTAACTATTTCCCTTATCCTGTCACAAACAACCCTCTCCCGGAGGAAAATTTACTATTAAAATAAACTGAAGGGATAGAGACCTGATTTTATTATTAATTTTTCATATTTAATTAAAAACTTCAATTTTAAATGTAAATGAAGATGCCTCAGAGCTTCCAGCCTGCTGCACCAGAGAGCTGCAGGGCCCAGGGACCTTGCCAAAGAAAGTAGGTCTAACTGGCTGCAGCGTGCAAGAGGACTTGGGGTTAATAATTAACACATTTTATGTTGGATCGCTGATGATAATAGCCACCTTCCACCTCATCTAGACCCTGTACACTTATAGCCAGATACCATAGAGCCAATTTGGGTGGAGGGGAGAGCAGAGTTAAAAAGCAAGTACGGGGAGACCTTGGTGGTCAGAGCATCTGTCATTTGGAGCAGAGTGTCAGCAAATGTTGGATGCAGGCCAGCTGGAGAAACCAGTTTTCCTAGATGAGTTGCCTTAGTTAGCATTTTATTATGCAGCCCTCCCATCACTCTCCATATGTACATACTCCACACTGCCCTCTCCACCTTCTGTCTCCGCATCAACTGCGGAATTGCTCTTTCCTGCCCTGGGACTATCAAAGCCAGGGGTGGGAATGTAGCAAACACAGATCAATGGTAATTAATCCATCTACCAGTATAAGGAGGAATTCAGCTTCTGACCCCCTGAAGAATCTTCATTGACAATACCCGGCTCCATCAAACTAAGTGCTTGTGACTGAATGAGCTGGGGGCATGTGGACCAAATCCTGCAGTGCTGGCTTAGGCTAAACTCCTGTTGAAGTCAATGGGAGCTTTGCCTGTATAAAGACTCCTGGATTTGGCCCTTTGTGTACAGATGAGCGAGAACGGACCTGATTCTCCACTGCTTTGCCCCTGATGTAGTCATTTATAGAAGATCAGAACAGTAGCAACTTACACGCACTTTGCCCAGGTGTAAATAACTGCTGAGGGTACAAGTCAGTGGAGAATCAGGTGAAGACTCCTGCAGAGATCAGAGGGCTATAGGGAGAAACAGCAGAGATAAGGGCTGTCTCAATCTACCAACCTCTCCACATATACTGTGGCAAAGCCCAAGTTATTTAATTTGGTTGCTTGTCTCTGCTACTGATCCAGAGTGGCTGGGGGAGGTCTGGTACTGGAACAAGGCTGACAGCCTGAGTTCATCTGTCATTATTGTGACATGTGTGCTGTGTTCCATATAAGCAATAATCTGAAGTGATATTAGCAGCATCCTCTCCAGCCAGGAGGAGGAGGAGAGATTAATGCCCCAGGCAATGCAACGTCTTTCAGTGGAAAACAGCTCCCTTGCCAGCAGCCCCCTGAGGGAGAAGCAGAGTCTTGGTTCCCTGACTGGACACTGCTGGTGCTTTTGACCGGTTAAGTCCAAATTGGGTGACTGCTGTGGTACGGAGCAACTTTGGAAAGAAATTTCTGCTGCCTGACTTGTGATTCCCCCTCTTCTCCCTGCAGCTACTTATTCCTCCCATGATCCCCAACTAGCAGCTCAACCCCTTTCCCTGCCACGGACACTACAACACTAATGCCGACGGTGGGAGTGGAGCCAGAGTGAAATGCACAAGACCTATCACTGCATTGAGGGGCCCGTCAATAAGAGAGCAGGGCAGGAGCATGTCCTTTTCATCCCCATCTCCAGCGTTACCTGTATGCTCCCAGCAGCCTGATCATCTGCCAGCACCTGCTGAGCAACCAGACCCCTCCCCAGGACGCCAGGCCTCCCAATACCTCCAACAAGTAAATCGATCCTCTGCTGCCTGCTGAAGGTGGCTGAGCAGACCCAGGAAAGAGGCAGGCAGGGTCCCAGGCTAACGCACATGAGGCAATTAGGAGGGAGTACCAAGTCTTGATTGCCCTAGGGAGCTAATACTGCTGAGGTTGCACAGGACCTGGCTTTCCAGCAGGATGGCCACTACACGTACTGGCAGCTCAGAAAAAACAGTGGCAGTTTGTGAATATTTATTCACAGGGGACTGAAGGGATTAGAAGTGATACAGAGGCTTTCCCACTTTAAGTTGCATGTCTGACTCCTGCCTAGGGCTCTGATCCTGCAGGTGGTAGCACGTGGGCAGCCTGCTGTGTCCATGTGGAGCCCATTGCAAGAGTTGGGGCTCTGTGTAGGGGCAGCAGCCCACTGTGCTCTAACTATTGCAGGATTGAGACCTAAGCTGGCAGTGCCTGCAAGCTGTTACCCTCTCGCAGCTGTTTGGTGACCTACCAGGAATAAAATTGAGAAAGGAGGGTCTCAATCCAACTCCCAATGGACAAATGTGAGCTCCCCATCCAAAACCCACCACCGACTGGCACCGTGTTGGCCATTTCAGCAGAGGTCAAGGTCATTAATGGGCCTTGGAGAGTGAACTCCCCTCTCCTCATTGGACGTGGTCCCTCCAGCTCAGGAGTCAGGTTTGAGCTGAAGCATGGTTGAGAAGTTGCTGCTGTTCCTGTAGCTGCTCTGTGGATAAACAGAAGCCATCAGTCTTTAGAGTGCTACAGCTGGCTCCTCGCCCTGGAGGGAGAGAAAAAAATGTTAGGCAAAAGCCCCCACCTCCCGGTGTGTTATTTAGGCGATCTGTACACCTGTTCCCCATCACATGACGTTCACTGAGGTACCCTTCTCCAGCCGGAACTCACTAGAATATAAGACAGACAAGCAAAGCCTATAACTATCCCAAGGGGCAGAAGAAATGACAGGTGCTGTCGCCTCCGAGTTAACTTGTTTTTCAGGCCGCCACTGTCCAAGTGTTCCTGGGATATCCTTAGGAAATGCAAATTATACTGGTCCAGCATCCGGGATTTGCTATATTTAATCCTGGACCAGTGCCAAAAAAGCACTGCTAAACTAAAGCCCCAGTGACCGTTTTAAAGTCTGATGCTCCTGATGCTTAGTGTGTGGCCCGTTATCACCTCAAAACACTTTGCAGACATTAACTAACCAACCTCATTAGCCATCAGTGCTAGAAAAGAGACACTTTGTCTTTCACTCTCCTCTTCACACTGCCTTAGTCATCCCCCCTTCAGGGTCTCTTAGGGTCCTTACATAGTGATGTCATGACTTTGTCCTAGAGGCCAATGATTATAAAGTGGTAATCTTACTGAGGATAGCCTCCTTTGTAGGGAGAGACCATGAGATATGCGTGTAACATGTCAAGAGGTGCCCATCAATAACCCAGGTTTGAAATGGTTTTCTTTTCCTTTATTATTATTCACATGCATTGTTGTATTATTTGTCATTGAATTCTATTTCATTTATTTATAATTCCAAATCCCCCAGGATTCTGCCAACCTCTCGGAGGTCAGGACTTTAATCCCCCAGAAGCACAGCCCTGCTCAGAACTCAACTCTGTTTTCTCAGAGCAAAATCTAAATCATAGGGATTATTGGGAGCACTAAGCAGCCAAAAACAGAATACTGCACTATAGAGCTTGGATTTAAAGGGGGAGGGGGGCTCTGCTGACTTATGAATTGCACATACTTAACAATAAAATGTCCTTACTTGTGTGGCAAATAACACCTGATGTTGAAACTGAAATAATTTTTAAAAAATTAATGTACTTTTCACCATTTACACTGTTTGCTGCTTGCATTTTTCTCAGCGCAATAGACCACTCCATTTTGTATTTGTGGCTAGTCAGTTTCACGGTCTGATTTCCATGTGCTAGCAGAGTGCTGCAATGTTTGAGTTGCAAGCCTTGCCGGAGAAGCTCTGTTTAAAAACATATATTTTTTAATTTGTTGCAGAAGTGGTGCAAGATCCAAATCAGGCATCGCGTCCTCAGTGATAGACACTGTAGAAATGTGTAATAAAAAGACAGCAGCCCCTGTCCTAAGGAACTTACAGTCTGGGTTAATGATCAAGAGTAACAGGTGGATGAAACAAACAAATAGCCAGGATGCTGGCACGCAGTGGAGGGGAACATAGGACTGGGGCAAAGAGCTTCGGGATCAAAACTAGCTAGTCAGCCCGTATGGATATTTCTGATGTCCTGCCTGGGCACCACGACAGGGCACTTTAGAGTTAGCGAGATAGAATGAATCCCTGGGTGCCAGCAGGTCTGGAGCTGCTACAGCAGTAAATGCTGATGCATTTTCCATTAGTGTAAATGTATTGGAAAATCCCGTCACCCAGAGGTGAAACCTAAATGGAACCACTGCATCAGGAGGGGTCACACAGAGCCATGTTCAGCTTTGATAAATGGGCTTTGATCTTTTTGAAACAGTAATGGCAAAGTGCTAGAGGCATGGGGATGTCTCAGCCCCTCCCTTCTCTGGGTCTCCATGCTGTCCCTAGGCATTAGTGTAAACCCTGGTCCCTGACATGGGTCAGCAGGTAACTCATGGGATTACACCTAGGGTTACCATATTTCAACAATCAAAAAAGAGGACGGGAGGAGCCCCACCCTAGCCCCACCCTAGCCCCGCCCCTGCCCTAGCCCCGCCCCCGTCCCATCCTAGCCCCGCCCCCGTCCCATCCTAGCCCCGCCCCTGCCCCTTCCACTCCCTCCCACTTCCTGCCCCCTCAGAACCTCCAACCCTCCCCCCTACTCCTTGTCCCCTGACTGCCCCCCAGGACTCCACCCCCTCCCTAAGCCTCCCTGCCTCTTGTCCCCTGACTGCCTCCTCCTGAGACCTTCCCCACATCCTAACTGGCCCCCTAGGACCCTACCCCCTACCTGTCCCCTGACTGCCCCAACCCTTATCCACACCCCCATCCCCTGACAGCCCCCCCCCAGAACTCCTGACCCATCTAAACCCCTCTGCTCCCTGTCCCCTGACTGCCCCCTCCTGGGACCCCTGCTCCTAACTGCCCTCCAGAACCCCACTCCCTACCTAAGCCTCCCTGTGCCTTGTCCCCTAACTGCCCCTTCCTAAGACCCCCCCCAACTGTCCCCCAGGACCCTACCTCCTACCTGTACCCTGACTGCCCAAAACCTTATCCACCGTCCCCCAGAAAGCCCGCCCCAAACTCCCGATCCCCTCCCCGCTCCTTGTCCCCTGACTGCCCCCTCCTGGGACCCCTGCTCCTAACTGCCCTCCAGAACCCCACCCCCTACCTAAGCCTCCCTGTGCCTTGTCCCCCAACTGCCCCCTCCTGAGACCTTCCCACCTGTACCCTGACTGCCCAAAACCTTACACCCCCAACCCCCAGACAGCCCCCCCCGAACTCCCTGACCCATCCAACCCTCCCCCTGCTCCCTGTCTCTTGATTACCCCCCCCCCCCCAGAACCTCCCTGCCGCTTCTCTGACCCCCGGCCCCCATACTGTGCTGCAGAGCAGCGCGCTCGACAGCGGGGGAGGGGAGCAGGCTCGGAGCTCCAGACGAACAGCCGGCGATCTGTGAGTGCAGGGAGGGGGAGGGAGGGAGAGGAGGGGAGTGGTGTCAAGTTTCAGGAGAGAGTGCAGGAAGGGCTCTGGCTCTGGCTGTCAGAGCCCCGGCTGGTCTGTAAGCGGCGCGCACGCTCTGCATGGGGGGGGGGAGGGGAAGTCCGGACATTGACAAATTCTCCCCGACGCTATTTTTAACCCGAAAAAGCCGGACATGTCCGGGGGAATCCGGACGAATGGTAACCCTAATTACACCTGACGTTTCTAGAGACACCTGCGAGGGTGTTGTCAAGATCCACCGAACGTGTGGTGAGCCAGCTGGGCAGTCCAGCACTTAGCACATCTTGGGCACAACTATAACACAATAATAATCATTACCAGGATAAGCCTGAGATCTTTAGAAACACTGAGGGAAGAGAAAATATTTAGCCCCTTGTCATTTCTCACTGGCCTCAGGACTGAGATTTTCCAGTTTCAAGATATTTTTTACTCGCTCCACTTCTTGTGCAGTTTAATTTAATCTCAATCAATGAAGGCCCTTGTTTTTTCTAATTCTAATTTGCATGTAGCCTATTAAATGGTTGCGCTCCAAGCACGAGAGAGAAGAACCTGAGTTTCAGTAAGAAGAGCAGCAAAGATATTAAATGAGCAACTTTAGAAAACAGTTCAGAGGTCAGCACCGAGGTGCTGTGTGCTAACTGCTCTGCTCATACATCGCCATCTGTTAGCTAGTGTACAACAAAGCATTGACAGTGGCTACAGATGAGGCCAGCCATCGCTTTACCAGCTGGAGGAATGGTGTTGCTAAGGCTCCTCTGAAAAGTAAATGGAGAAATTAGTAACTGCTGGGAGGGGAACAGGTGCATGACAACGAAGCAGTGGTCAACAGTTTCTGTTCAAATGATTTGTTGTAGAGGGAGCTACCATGACCTATGACCCTTCTTTGACCCTCTGATCAATAAGCCGTGAGTTTACCCTGAGTGGTGCTCTTAGATCTAGAGAGACACTGCTGGACTGAGGTGCTTGTGTGGGGAACAGAAAGAGCAGCCAGCCAGGCCTGAGGCTCTGGGGATGTGAATCAAAAGAACTATGCTCTGCTGACGCAGCAAACTGCCTTCACCTTGCCTGACTCTGGAAATGCACCCAGTCCAAAATATACTCCTGGGCGGGGGGGGCTGGAGTCTGAGGTTTTGCAAGCATCTCAAACTGTTTGTTATGTTCACAGAACTTTTGGGTGTAAAGCCAGGGCACTGACCCACTGGCCATTGTTAAAGCTCTCATGGCACTTTTCAGAAGATGAAGCACTGCCCAAATTCCAAGCTGGATAATTACACTCCGCCTAATTCAAAATTCTCGCTGCAATTTCAGTGGGGCAGGAGATTATTGTTCACTTGGTGTCTTAAACTGCTGCATTGTGTTGCTGGGCTCTCCTGTACTAGGACACGGCTGCTTAGTTCCACCTGATAGACGTCCGCATTGCAGTGGTGGGCAGTGTGTTAAATAGGAGCTGCCATTCTGGATCAGAGTCATTGTCCATCTAGCCTAGTATCTGGTCTCAAACAGTGTCCAGCACCCGATGCTTCAGAGGAAGGTGCAAGAATTGTGCAAAGAATGCAGTTACTAATTATTATTATTATTTATTTAAGAGGCTCCTCTCCTCTGTACACTAGAGGGAGGAGGTAAAATGGGGCCCAGCAGGGTCCATGCCTTCCCCTAGCACAGAACCGTGTAGGGGAGACCCCCCACACAGTGTGAGGACAGTAGTGGCCAGGGCATGCCTCCTCCATGTGTCTTTTGGGAAAAACCGCAGAGAGAATCCAGCCTGACTCCAGCTGGCAGGGGCAGAAGAGGCCAAAGCAGGAACCTCCGGACATTCAGAGAACTTTCTACGGTGTTGACGGGGCTTTCTCTGTCCCTGTGCTGATTGGCTGTTTGCTCCAACCCTCCCCCCACCCCTCAGTCTCTTCACCCTCAGCTTCACTCCACACCTGCCCCCTCACCTTCTCCTTCCCTGTCCCATTCCCCTCACCCCTATCCTTCCCTTTTTTTTTTTTTTTCCATTTAGCTGATCCCCTTCTAATGCACCCCTCCCAATAAAATCAGTCCTGGCACTAACATGCCATTTGCTGCCATCACATTATTCGCTCTGTTTGTGTCCTGCCCCTTCCTCCATCCTGTGTCTGTCTTGACTATTTAGATTGTAAGCTCTTCAGGGCAAGGACTGTCTGTTGCTCTCTGTCTGTACAGCGCCTACCACAATGGGGCCTGATGGCTCTTTGGCACTACTATAATAAACATTATTATTTATAAAAATAATTATGGGATTAGCCTGCCCACAGGGGGAAGTTTCTTCCTGACCCTGCTCTGTTAGTGGGTGGTTTATGCCTTGACACATGAGGGGTTATAGTGCTTCTCATTCTTTTTATCCTAATTCTTTTTTGAATTTTACTAAGCTCTTGGCCTCCAGACCTTGGGATAGTGACTTCCATAGGTGTGTTTTGTGTTGTGTAAAAATGTACTTCCTCTTCTCATTTTTAAATTTGTTGCCTTTCATGTTCATCAAGGATCCTCTGGTTCTTGTATAAGGAAAGGCTTACCTTCTTTGTGCCACTAATTATTTTTTAAACCTTTGTCATTAGGGTGACCAGATGTCCCAATTTTATAGGGACAGTCCCGATAGTTGGGTCTTTTTCTTATATAGGCTCCTATTACCCCCCACCCCCGTCCCAATTTTTCACATTTGCTCTCTGGTCACCTTATTTGTCATGTCCCCACTAAATCTGCTCTTTGTATGGCAGTCTTTCATCATTGGACCCCTTCTATTTCTGCTATGTCCTATGTGAGCTAGAAGAGAACTCAGTGTACCAGAGAGAGTACCATTGCTTTATAAAAGGGCCTTCTGATACTTTCAGCATTATTTTCTCTCTCATTCTTTATATATGCTAACAAAAATGCTAAAAGGAAATAAAATACATTTAAACATAAATAAAGCCCTGTAACAAACAAATCAACTAACCCACCGAATAAAACAAACAAAACATACCCAGTCAGAGGGGATTTTCCCCCCCAAAAGGAAAAATGCTAGCGCTGCCATTAAGTCCACTAGGGATTTTGCTATTGCTGTGTTGTGACTATTGCGTCACATTGATCAGAGGGTTTTATTGAGCCATCCACAGTGACACTTCCCCCCCTCCCTTCCGAATCACCTCTACCGGTCTCTTTCCTAAGTCGTTACATTTAAATTTGAACTGCTCATATGGAAATTAATTATTCCTTACAATGAGTATTGCTTACCATGGTTTTTCAACACTGGATTCCATCTGCTATCATGTTGTCTTTTCACTTAACTTTGGCAGGTCCCTTGGAAGTTCCTCACAGTTTTCTCTAGATTTGACTAATCTACATAATGTTGTGTTGCAATTTTTGCCACTTCACTGTTCACCCCTTTTTTGCAGCTTATTGATAAAGGTACTGCAGAACACCAGTCCTAAGACCAGATCCTCAGCTGGTATAAATCATCATAATTTCTCCCCCGGTTTGAAATGTTGGGCCCATGTTTTACCATGTTGAAAATTGACCATTTAACCCTGCCCTTTGTGTTTTGTTTCTTAGCCAGTACCTTATCTCTTAACTCATAGATTCCTAAATAGAGGGAGGCTTTTGTCAACAGCATTTTGAAAGTCCAAAAAAATTACAACAGGTGCCCCTTCATTCACAATTTTGAGGCAATGCTCAAAGAATTCTAATAGATCAGGGAGGCCTGATTTTTCCTTTACAGAAGCTATGATGTTTTGCACCTATCATACCATGTTCATCTGGGTATAGCTAAACCTAACCAAACAGGACAAGAAAGAGTTAATGTGATACATATTTCAGAGAATTTTATTTCCTTTGTATTTCCAGATGACAAAGAATGACAACTTTGCCGGGATCTTTGTTTAGTAATTCCTGGAAACTGTCTTCCATTCTTTAGTAGAGTGAGCACAGGACAGGGCACAAGGAATTTTGAAGTTCTAATCCCACCTCGAACGCTGATTCACTGGGCCAACTTCACCACTGGCATATGCTACTACAACTCTATTGTCTGACAGTGGTCCGCCCACTTATGCCAAGCGTAAGTTTGAGTCGCTTAGTGACCTGGAGCAAGTCACTTAACCTCTCTTTGCCTAGGTTTTTCCATGTACAGAATGGGAATAATAAAACCTCCCAGCTCAGAGAGCTGTTGTAGGGTAAATTAGGTTCAGTTATTAGGTAAATGTTCATTCAGTGCTCTGATGAAGTAAGTGCTTTTTAAAGGATAAATGTTAGTAGGAGTTTATTGCTTTCCTTCTCTTCCCCCTTTCAGGTTCTTCATCATCAAGGAGAGTTTTCTGCTTTACTATTCTGAGAGTGAAAAGAAGAGCTTTGAAAGCAATAAGTACTTCAATATCCATCCCAAGGTGAGCATCCCCCAGCTATTCCCTCTCTGACTCCACCTGGCCTCTTGCAGGTACCTGGAGAGCAAAACAGGCAGGTTCTCTGACTCCAGCCTTGTAATTAGATCCAGAGGAACCTCCAAGAAGCGTGGAGACATGGATTAACCTCTTCTTAAAACTGAAATTAATTCAGGTTCCCCACTACCACACCAGCTGCTTGGCAGGGTATAAATCTAACATCATGATACTGGATTTATACCCTGCCTTGTTTTAGTGATTTCCTAATCATACCATCGATCCTGCAGCCACTTGAATAACCACTGTGAGGCTAGCCTGCTAATCTGGGAGTTTATTGCTTTACTCGTCATCACTATTTGTAATTAATCCATAGTCACATACGTGGATACCATTAGAAGCCCACTAAACCACACACCTGCAGCATAGGGAAGAGGACTCAGGATCTTTCAGCTTCCTGGGCTTTATCACCCAAGCTGAAGCAGAATATGTATTTCTGTTAGTGGTATTAGTCAGTCTCTTATTCTCTGTGGATCTCCAGCCTCTTCAGGACAACATCACATGCACTTGATCAGATGTGATTCCATCCGGCACTGGGTAGCAGTGACACACTAGCTGTGGGCACATTATGTACATGGGAAACAGAACCATGTAGGGAAATGGTGCGGGGGCTACACATGAGGACACTCCCTCTTCACTTTAGCTCTTGTCATTATGCACTCCAGTAGAACTTTTAGACTATTGGGAAGATCTGCACATCCCTGATAAAACAGCTCCTGTTCCCCATTGCCTATGTATCCCAGCCACCACCTCCCAGCTCAAGTGGACAGGATGAGACTCTCTTTGATGTCCGTTAACACCTCTCTTTAGTCTGCTTCAGGGAGTTACCCTGGGTGATGTGAGGCACTTTTGCGTCCCAGGCCCTCAGCCTACTGCCTTTGTGATGCTTCCAGCACAGGGGAAGAGCCAGCAGCAAAAACTGGGGCTCGGTATCAGTGTCCAGTTCCTGATGTGAATTGCTTATGGTTATGCCTCGTAGCTGCTCAGTGAAGTTTTACTGACCGATTTCAATTCTCTGGTTCATCGCTAGGGCGTCATACCTCTGGCGGGCTGCATCGTGGAAGCCAAAGAAGAGCCCAACATGCCTTTTGCCATGAAGATCTCCCATGAGGATTTCCACGTGCGTGAACTTTTCTCTTTTCAAGCCAATGAACATGGTGCTGGGGAAAGGTGCTGGACTGACAGCCTTGGATATTACTATCCTTTGTTTTGCAACCCTCCCCGCCATGGCCCACTGCCCTCCCAGTGTGCCTCAACACCCCCCAGACAGTCTCCGTGGCACCAAAGCAGCGGAATAGGCTAACAGGAGGAAACTAGTTAGTGCCAGTTGCAGTGGTGGCAGTTCCTGTATTACGGATACCTGAATTCACTGGGGGGAAGGATAGCTCAGTGGTTTGAGCATTGGCCTGCTAAACCCAGGGTTGTGAGTTCAATCCTTGAGGGGGGCCATTTAGGGATCTGGGGCAAAAATCTGTCTGGAGATTGGTCTTGCTTTGAGCAGCAGGTTGGACTAGATGACCTCCTGAGGACCCCTTTGATTCTATGAACCAGAATAGGGATGGGGGTTGTTTGTGCATGATGGTGGGCACATCTGCATGGCTCACATCAGCATCTCTCATTTGATTCTTCTTTTCCAGGGTAACATTGTGCTGGCAGCAGAGTCAGAATTTGAGCAGGCTCAGTGGCTGGAGATGCTGCAGGAGTCTGGAAAAGTGTAAGCACCAGGGATATATTTCCATTATTTTCTTCTCTTTGAAGTATCATGGGATGTGCTGGGGATTTGAGGAGAACAAGGCCCAACAAGAGTGACAGTATGGAAGAGCTGAGACGCTCCTCCATGGCTAGTCAAATCCTTTTTACCTCCTCGCTTTCTGCTCCCAACAGACACCAAAACGTTTCAAAGTTCAAACGAAGTATCCTCCATCCTACTAATGTTTCACTGTGTTGCTAATACACCCCTGGCTGTGATCAGGACTGGGAGTGATAAAATGCCACATGGCCTCTGCTGTCCTGCTCCTTCTCCTCAGTCCTTGGACTTCGTGGAAACAGTGCAATTCTGCTGTGTGTGGGGATCAAGATCCTGCTCTGGGGTTATGTTTCACAGAAGCTCCCTGCGCCTCAGGGAGAAGGACTTTTGGGTGAGATGGGGGCAGGATGAAGGAGAGCTAGGGGTGAAATCATGACTATGTAGATGTACCAGTCAAACTACCCCGTGGAGATGGAGCACAGGTGTCACAAGGGCTACTTCAACCCCGAGGCTTCAATTGCAGCTGTAGAATGGATCTGTGACCTTGGGATCCTTTTGCCCAGATCCCAGTAGGTTCAGGCTGTGCAGAGGGAGGTGTATTTAGCTCTGAAAATAAGGAAGTAAAGTAAATCCCCTGAGAGAGTCTGTTATCGTGGGATTGCCAGCCCACTTCTACAGCGTTCTGATGCTGTAAGCATCTGGACGTTTGGTTGCTTATCTGGCTGGAAGCTTTGAAAGATTTAAGGTTTGGCGAGCACTAGTCCTAGCATGTTCTCACTGCTAAGTGCCTGCAGAGGAAGTAAGCAGCTGGCTCTAACACCAACATGCTCCTCTTAGGTCTTAGCAGCAATATCAAAAGGCAGGGGCTAGGAAGGGAGCTGAGTGACGGGGACTCTCCCAAAGCACACGGGAACTTTCAGAACCTCTGGAGCCTGGTAATCAGCTAAGTTGCTTAGAAGACAGAGTGCTTTGCAGCTTTTCTTCAGGGAGCTATTACACGGGACTTATTCCTTTGAGCCCCACTAGAAAAAGGCTTCTCCTTCAAATGAGTTTATCCTTGGGTATCAGCATGTGCAGATGGGGAATGCTCATTTCTGTGAAGAGGAAAGTGTGTGTGTGTGGGGGGGGGGTACCACAGTCAACTGAAAAGCGCTATAAAGGCTCACTTTTTATTAGTGGTGACCACACTACAAAGCACCCCGCCCAGGGCTGCACAGAGTATGTGCCCAACTCAGCCCTAGCCTGGCACCCCACTCTGAGCTCAGTCCTGCCCACCATCCATGAGATCTCACGCACAAGACGAGAAGGGAGGCCAATTTGTATGTTTCTCTTTGGCTTTGTCTTCTCTCCACCATCATTTCTGTTCCACAGTCCACACCCACCCCTATCTCCAGTGCAGCTCCCCTTGTACTAGCCACATCTGGGATGCTAGTGTCGATTGGCCACTGGGGTTTTTATCTCCTTGTTTTCTAATACCACTCAGCTCAGGCATAGATGACACAGTGGTTAATACCCCTTGAGAGCAGCACTGTGGACAGGGAAATGGGAGGGAGACTTTAACAGGAGTGCCAGTGTAGGCAAGGGGTTTGATCCCTGTATGTACTGACCAGAGATGAGCCGGGTTTGGCAGGACAAGGTGCAAGATACGCCAGGCCTGAGGCAGAGCTCTGTGACCTACATAGTGTGCCTGGGGGTGGAAGGGTTTGGCTGCTGGAGAGGTTGGGGGGACCAAATTCAGCCCTAGTGTAAATAGGAGGATTGTCATTGTAGTCCATAGAGCTGCTCTCACTTACATCAATGTTGAATTTAGCCCTGGGACTTTTCTTGTTTCGGAGACAGGTAGCTTTACCTTTCAGAGTGGGGGTGGGAACATGGTAGGGGTGGCAGTGGGCACAGGCTGGGAGGGGCACTAACAAACAGAGGGCTCCCAAAAGCATAAGGCCCTGTGTGCTTTCAGCTTCATCCCATGCCTAGAACCAGCCAAGTTCTAGGGCCCGACTCTGTTCCTCCAACCCCTCGTGTTTGATGTAGAAGCTGATACGGCTGCTGGCATGTTTCTAGCAGTGTGCAGCAGGGTAACCCGCTGTGCTGGATGAAAACAGGCTTTTGGCATCTGTCTTGCCTCCCCATGCACCACCGCTGCAGGAATGATTTGGCTCCAGCGTTCACCTAATGGCTTTCGATGACTGTGTGTTTGTGAAGGAGAACGGAGATAAAGTGACTTGTGTTAGCAAGGTCGGGAGTGGAGCTGAGCCACAGCGAAAAAAGTGCAGACTGGCCAGTAAATTGAGCAGTGATGAAAGGGAAAGTTCAAAGGACACTGTTCAAGGCATTTAGGCACCACATTTTAGTGCCCTTTTGTTCCTAGAGGAAAAGCATGCTGCGTATTGCACTGTAGGGTTTATACTTTATCATTGCAGCCTTTCACTTCATAATAATAATTTAAGGGACAACGGATAGACAAGGGTTACAACAAATAAGGAAGGAACATAGGAAAGAATGAGACTGGTGTGGGGTAACATCCTCTCCCCAGACTCCTTTGTTTGTATCGTGTGAGAATACGTGTATTGTTTCTTTAAATCTGGAGCAGGGGGAGTGCACAAATGTAGTGGAGTATAGATCACTTAAAATATCAGAAAGATGGGCTAGTCTGGTGGCTCAGTTAAAATGCACTGTCACCTGGGGGTGTTTGAACTGATTTCTGGTCCTGAGCTCTCATTCCCTAGCTTAATGACTAAGCCCAAAGCCCTCTGATTAATTAAGGACTAGAGTTTATGGCTTCTCAAAGGGAAGCCTCCCTCCATTTTGTTGTGGCCAGGACAGCAGCCTCATTGAATGTAAGGCCTTGAAAGCTTTTGAGTGTGAAGTGGTGCAAACAGGACAGGGATCTTCTAGCTCTGACAGACATTCAGAGGACTCCACCAGTCTGGGAAGTGGGGGCCATATCCCCATGATACTAAGATGATGCATATTATTTTTGGAGCTGCTTTTGCTGTGTTCTCTTGAGTTGGTTAGAAGTAGATCTGGTCAGAAAATAGAGAAAAGTCACAAAAATATTCATTAATAAATACCTTTTTCAGCAAAAAAATACCGAACGCCAGTAGTTGGGAGTGTCTATGGTCAACTGTGAATAATAGCCAGGCTAGTTCTAAAGGGGCTGACTTTACAGGCTGGGATCACAAGTTATGATCATATAGCAGGCAAGCCTTCGTAAGATCAACCGATAAAGGCGAGATTTTAAAAGGCATGAAGGGTGGTTAAGCTCTCAACTCCGACTGATTTTCAGTGGGCGTTGGGTACTTTATTGACCTTTGTGCCTTTGGCTGTCTCTCCCTGAATAACTGATTCCTACTACAATTTAGTGTGTAGCCCTTTCACTTTCCGATCGGCGGCAGCAGATTTTCATGGATCTATTCTGGGTTCCACCAGTGGCCATCTGGCATCTGTAGGGCAGCTAAAGAATCTGCCACTGATTTGGAGCAACAATGGGCTAGTCCATTACAGTAGACAGGAGTGCATGTACCTGTCAAATCAATTTGCATGAATAAATAAGAGATTAATCGATAGGTAAGTGTTGTAACATGGCATGTGATTCCAATTCAGATGATCCCCCTTCGTAGCTGGGTCCTGTCCCTTTTGACCACTGGCCTTTTCCTAAGCCTACTCCTTTCAACTCTTGACCCTACCACTGCAATGTCCTTTTCTGACCTTTGCTGTCTTCTCTGTCTCTTTCCCCTTCCAGTAGTTTTCCCTATCCCTTCAGGCACCTCTTTTTTTTGCCCCATGAACATCCAGAAGTTGCTCCCTGCCTAAGCTGTTAGCCAATAGGAACTAGTGTATAGCCTGGAACCCTGGAATGATTGGCTGATGAGTAGCTAAAATACCTCACATGGGCGATTTGAGAGTAAAATAAGTATGATGTGTAATAGATATGTGCAGAGCCTAGCACAATGGGACCATGATTTCACGTAGGGCCCCTAGGTGCTATTGCAGTAATAATAATTGTAATTATTGTTTGAGAGCAAATTTATACTCTGTAGTATACATTTTATTTCCTCCTCCAGAAATAGGCTAATGCTAACAGTGCCAACGATCGTTAGGGAAAGCATGCAGGTACGCTGTCTGCTATAACTGATTTGAAAGTAAACAGTGTGTGTTGGGGGAAGGAAACACATGTAATGTCACAAACATACGAGTGTTGTCTGCAGATTGTTTATTATACCCTATTATAATAATGAATGGAGAAGATGTGCAAGGTAATATTTTGTTAGAAAATAAATGCAATTCGTAATCATGACATAGTGTCTCCTACCTATCCCAAGAAGAAATGTACTAATAATGCCTAGCTCTTACCTTGCTAAGGCTTGCTGGGCTAAACAGTGTAAGTGAAGGAGGCACATGGTTTGGCCCCACTTCAGGAGAGCAGTTAAGTGCATCCTTATATGTTGTCCTCCAAAGGGATGCTTTCCTGATTTGGGGCCTCTGTGCTGTGGCAGAATTTAAAATCAAAGTTTACAGCCACAAATTATCACACAGCTTCTTGAAAAGGAATAGCCACCATAAATAGAAAGAATGAAAAGCGGGAAAGAAGAAACTCTTTAAAAGAAAAGTGTATCTTTAGATAGGTTTACAAAAACAGGGTTAAGACCAATTTTGCAGAACACTTAAGCATGTTTATAACTTCAACGGAGCTTTGCATATGTGTTTAAATAGGGATGGACTTAAGCATGTGCTTAATGTTCAACATGTGGTTAAGTTCTTTGTTGGAGCAGGGCCAAAATTCTATAAAAGCCAACATTTGTCTAACTGAAGGTGATGCCACAAAGGGTGCAGGAGTTCTTTCCCCTTATGAAAATAGTCTAATGTAACTAATTTCTAAATCCATAAGCAAACTACCCCTAAACCAGCTAAACATGCATTCATACTAGTTGATATAATATTTGATGGAAAACAACTCACCCACACAAGCACAGATTGAAAATACCAACAGAGATTCTCAGTTGTCTGCCAGCTACAGTTGAACTTTTGATATCAATTATTTAGTGTCCCGAAGTCCTAAAGAAAGTTCTTTGAGAAATACATAGTTGGTTTCTGATTGAACTTTCAAGGCAACTGGGCCACTGGTCATAAGACTTCAGCTTTTGTTTATAACATACATAAAATACATGTGTCGATTACTTCTGAAATATGAGCCAGACTGTGCAGACATGGGAGACCCATCTGCTTTTAAGTTTAGCTTCAATGGGCTTAAGATTGTATCATAGGGACAGGGTGAGGGGATGACAATTTCAGGGCAGTATTTGTGAAAAGTTAACCTAAATAAACAGACATCCTAAATATTTTCATCATTTTCAAGCCATTAGTATAACAATATATGAAATCCTGGCCCCATTGAAGAAAATGGGAGTTTTGCCAGTGACTTCAATGAGGTCACACGGTGTCTCAGCATTTTAGAAAATACCCACATCCCTTGTGCACATCTCTCTCTCTCTCTCACACTCACACTCACACTCACACTCACACTCACACACACACACACACGGCTCTAGGTTTTTTGCCGCTGCAAGCAAACAATGTTTTGGCTGCCCCCCACCCCAGGCCTGGGCTGCCCCCCCCCCCCCCCGCCCCCCCCCGGGGGGCCCCCCCCCCCCCCCACCCCCACTCCCTGCTGCCCCAGCCCTGGGCTTCCCCTCACCAGTGCTGACTCCGCCGCTCCCCTCTCGCCTCCAGCCGGCAGTTGGCAGGGTTGGGGTAAGCAGTGGGGCTCCCGCCTCCAGGACCGGCCAGGACCTGGGAGGGCAGAGCCGGGGGACTGCCCGGCAGAGGGCTGAGGAGCCCCAGAGAGAACGGAGCCCCGGAGAGCAGGACGCGGGCCCCGCACAGCAGCGCCCCGGGCATCGGTGCCCACTATGGCCCTGCTGCTGCTCCTGGCCGCCCTGCCGCAGTCCCTGGGTGGCTCGGGCTGCTTCACCCAGCCCTGGCTGCGGCACTGGGGGGCAGCCGCCCTGCAGCACCTGCAGGCGGCTCCATGCACCCCGCAGGGCGGCCCCCAGCCTGAGTGCCATTAGGTGCGGGCGCTGCTCCCCGACGCGAACCGCAGTGGCCCCAGGGCGCCCCCCGTGCAGGATGCACTGCTGCTGTCGCCAGGGCCAGCTCTAGGCTTTTGCCGCCCCAAGCAACAACAACAACAACAAAAAGGCTGGCTGGAATGCCGCCTCTGAAAATGTGCCGCCCCAAGCACGTGCTTGGTTTGCTGGTGCCTGGAGCCGGCCCTGCGCGCGCACACACACACACACACTTACTTCTCTGGGTACCCAAGACTGTGAGTCATCTTGTTACCCCACCCTGCTTTTGGCGTGAGGGAGACCTGCTTGTGCTTAACTGGTGTCAGTTCCCTGACTTCTCCAGCCTGTTAGCCACCCAAATAATCTCCTCTGGGCTATGCCAGCCCATGCTTTGCCTTGTGGGTTAACAACTGGTACATCCCAGTCCCCAAACCCTTTTGAAGCATTCCCCTGTAGTGTTCAGCCCCTTATCCACTGAACAATCCTAGTAATACCCGGTCTGCTTTCCCCAAGGGAACAGTGCACACCAGCTTCAATGATTCAACTCAGAATCAGCTCCTTGTACAATACCACAGCACTGAGATATAGCTATAGTGAAAACAAGAATAAGTTTATTATCAAAGATTCAAGATTCAAATGATAGTGAGTAAGAATATTGGAAACAAATTGTTAGATACAAAACAAAATCATAACATGCTTTCTAGAGACTAAACTTAACTAACAGGTTAACCTCCTGTCTAAAGAAGTTCATCTCATCCCCATGGTTCTCTGCAGTGTTTCCACCAAGGTTGGCTGAGATCCTGTTTTCATGACTGTAAACAAGTTGTCTGTTTACTTCTAGGAGCAGGATAAGGAGATGTCGTCTTTGACTTCTATTTATACTCCCCAAAGTTCATTGTCTGTACTCAGAGACAGTATAGCGACCTGTGGCTTGTTTTTCCTGCATGCTCCTTCCCTGTTGACTTCCCATGCCTTTGTTGACTTTGTATGTAAATGGACATCCATTGTGTTAGCTTGCAATGCTTAATTTATATCTGACAGAAAGAGCAGTGAATAAACATCTCTTGTTTGACAGAAACGCTGTTTCTGCTGGTGACTCACCTTGATACAGTATCTAAGAACATATTTTCAGTATACATCTATAACTCCTTACATAGTATCAGCACATGCATTTCACAATGACATTAATGACTAGTGTGACCCCAGCTTTCATTTAAGACCTCACATGATATTCTTTGGTGAACCAGAATGCACAGACCAGAAGCAGGACATTCCATAACATTAAAGTGTTCTTGGGTCACACGTGCACACATTGACATATTTTGCACATAAATGGATGCTTAAACTGTTCATTTTTATTAATTTTCTTCTAAGTTCTCAGCATTTTAGAAAATATCATGGACACACATTAGCTTAAAAGAAATCCAATTGTGCACAAATAATAGACAAGCCATACATTTTTACTAATTCTTTTCTAATTTGCTGTTAGAACAATGAGCTGTCCGACCTCTGGGAAAAGTGGATTAAAACATCAATTGAACTTTGTAAGAGACAAAATATAGGCTTCATTGAAGTTGTTCTATAGAAAGCTGTTTGGTTACATTTTTAACAATTCTTTCCACAAACTATGTGCCCAAACAGCTAGTCATAGTTGGGAGGGGGGAAAAACTGCCCCAATCTAGAAAGTCCTATTTGCACCCAATATTTATAAATCTTAATCTTTCCCCAAGAAAACAAAATTCATCAATCCTTTATATGGGTTTGACACTCTCTTCAGGGAGCCCAGCATCATAGCCAATGTGTTACTGCTCTGCTGGAGCTTAAACTGTATGTCAGCTCCCTGCCACATTGGTCCACCTGCCCCACCAGCAAACTCCTCAAGACTCTGCCAGTGTAATCTTGCTTTGCAGGTACCAATCAGTGAACACGAGTTCCCCAGAGATGTCTCTCTGAAGCTTCCAGTCCCTCTTACTGGACACTCACAGAAAATAACTTCTCTGCCCCCAAAGTGACAGTACAGTTAGGTTAGCTGAGGACTCACTCTTCATTTCAATACCACAGAACTGAGATAGTTTTTAGTAAAACTCAGAATAAGTTTATTAATCAAGAACAGAGATTTCCGTCATACTAAGCAAGAGAATAAGAGACAAGTCTGGTTATGAGCAAAACAAAACACATTTTTTTTTCATTTCCAAGACTTAACTTTAACAAGCTACGGTTTTTGCCTAAACAGCTTTCTCACTTACATCAAACTAACAGCATCTGCAGCACTTCCAGTAGGAGGCTCCAATGTTCACAGAATCAGAGGGTGCTGTCACCTCTGTTCCTTAAGGGAGGGATCGCTAAGAGGTTCTCTCTCCTCTTTTCATAGTCCAGTGAACCTTTGAAATGTATTCTTCTGAAGTAAGAACAGGAGTACTTGTGGCACCTTAGAGACTAACAAATTTATTAGAGCATAAGCTTTCGTGGACTACAGCCCACTTCTTCGGATGCATACAGAGTGGAATAAATATTGAGGAGATACATATACACACATACAGAGAGCATAAACAGGTGGGAGTTGTCTTACCAATTCCGAGAGACCAATTAAGTAAGAGAAAAAAAACTTTTGAAGTGATAATCAAGATAGCCCAGTACAGACAGTTTGATAGTGTATCTTCTGAAGTGTATCCCCAGGTAAAGTTTTTTCTCTCCTGCTGTTTGTGCACAAGGAAGCTGATGCCATCCTGCCTTCCTCGCTCTTCTCTCAATTTGCTTTTCCTGTGGACTCAGATGCAAATGAACTTCCATTGTCTCTGGCATCACCTTGCTCAGTTTACACTGGAGACACAGGCCAACAGGCAACTTTGCCTGGGGCAAACTTGTTTATCACATCTGCCCCCAGAACACATTGTAGGAATATATTTCTAGAACAATTTACATAACTCTTTGCACACCATCTGTACACGCATCACACAATGATATTCATGACCAACATGTCACCAGTTTTTATGATACTTTACTCAATACACTTCTATAATACAATAATATTGTATACGAGCAGTTGATTTAATTGATTATTTTTGGAGTTTAGATCCCCTGTTCTCCCATTGGTGTGTCTGGATCCCGATTGTCACAATGGGTTAGTAGGGATGGTAAAGAACTGAGAAATTCCTAAATGTGGCATGCTATTCTTATGTGCATATAATTAACTGGTCTGCATTTTAAGTATAAAAAAGGCTGTGTTTTCTAGTGGTTGAAGCAGAGGACTGAGAAGCTGGAGCTCTGCCTTTGACTTATTATGAGTTCTTGGGATTGTCACTTAACCTCTGTACCACAGCCTACTGTGTCTTTAAAGTGTGGCCAGTGATGCATACCAGGAGGATAGTGTGGCTTTATTTAATAATGTTTGCAAAGCACTTTGAGATCCTCTGGCAGATACTGCATGCAAAGTATTGTTATAATGCATCCCCTTCTCTCTTTACATTTTAGCTTTTCTTTTGATGTTTAGTTATGGTTCTTCGTTGTTTCTAGAGGTAGTGCTAATAACAACTATGGGAAAAGGGCTCCAGGACATACATCAAATCCTACTGGTTAATTGCCCAGCAGGAAGGGATTTCCAGTTGGTCCTGGGATACCAGAAGGGATGAGGACAAAAATCAGAAGGGGAGGAGCTAGGGGCAGGTTAATGCCCAAATGGAAATTGGCAGTGGTTGGGCAAAGCATTGGAAAGGGGTGGAGCCAGAGGAGGTACGAGTGGCTAGAAGGGATGGGTCTTAGACAGGAAGTACGATGTCATTGGTCATCATCCTCATCTATTAATCAGTGTTTTACCAATCCATCAGGATCAATTTGACAGGCCCAGTGCACATCCTACTACCAGGTACCTGGGAAAATCTCTCTCTATTGATTGTATACCAGGAAATTTTACAACTCATTTTAGCAGAAATAATATTTTATTAAGAAAAAAAAGATAATTCATCAAATGCATGGGACTCTGTTTGAAGTTGTAGGTACAATTTAAGCCTAAGTTTCCCTCCTCACTCAATAATTCCCAGTCCTGCTTCCTTCCCAATTCTCTTTATTTCTGTTCATTCTCTCTTTAGGACCTGGAAGAATGCTCAACTGGGAGAAGCCATGATTGAGAGCCTGGAAGCTCAGGGGCTCCAGCTGGCCAAGGAGAAGCAGGAGTACTTAGGTTGGCTTGAGCAGCTTTTTGTCCTGGGGATTCTTTAGATTCAGGAGTGCCCCAGGGCCGCAGAATCCTAAATAGCAACCCGGTCTCCACTTCCTGTAACTGCTGGTGAGGTCCAGTCTGATCAGCTGCAGGTTTTGATGACTGATTAATTCAAACAATCAGCCATTTCTATTCAGCTATCAAGGGAGATGAAAATAAAAGCAAATACTAGGGTTGAGTTCGGGACATTTCTTTTAGTTGCTTAGAAGTATGCATGTGTCCAGTCAGATGTGATCCTTTGGCTCCATGGACAATGTGACCCTTGTTCTTGAAAAGTTTGAGCAACCTGACTCTGGGAGTTAGCACCAGGCAACTGCATGCCAGGCATACACAGGTACTCGTGTGCCAGTTTTAATTTCTTAGGAGTGGCATTTCTTATGGTGACTACAGTTTTGGGGTGCTTTTTTCCATCAGAGGTTTTATTCTCACATTGCTGAATCCCCATCTAAATTCACCCCTGTGTTAGTGGTGACAATGTGTATGATGGCAATTCTAGCCTGATAGATTATGGGCTAGTGGGCAGGCAAATGGCTCAGCTCGTGCATGTGTACGTTTCAGATAATTAGTGGCGTCTCTGGGTAATTCAGACGACTTACACCTTAAGCTAAGGCACCTGGTAAAATAATAATTAATATGAATGCTGTGAGCTACACTCTGTCATCCAACTCCTGCTAATAAACCTTTAATATAGTTGCATATTAAGAACAACTTGTTAACTATAAGGGTTGTTAAACTCTGGAATAGGCTTCCAAGGGACGTTGTGGAATCCCCAACACTGGAAGTTTCTAAGAACAGGTTGGACAAACACCTGTCAGGGATGGTCTAGATTTACTTGGTCCTGCCTCAGTATAGGAGACTGGACCTGAAGACTTCTCAAGATCCCTTTCAGCCCTACATTTCTCTGATTTTTCTGTGAAAATCTGAAGATGAAGAAATATTTCTGTTTTACATTATTGCATTCACTGTACTCAAGGATGATCTCAGGACATTGCCTGGAATTTAATAATAACAATATTAGATATTAGTAACAATATTAGAGCTCTAAAGCACTTTCAATCTGAAGATCTCAAAGCCATTTATAAACATTTTATTTATTTATAATGAATGAAGTAAGCCTCACAATCCACAAGTGAGGTAGGAAAGGGATAAACAGAGACCCAGAGAGGATAACTTGTACAGCTGGTCAAAATGTTTTGGAAGAAAACTGTCTAAAATTGGCTTGTGGGTTTTAAGATTTTTTTCATGAAAAGCTGGTGTGTATTTCAAATCTTGTTCATAAATTTTGGGGTGATACTTTTATCAACACCTTTATTGTAATTTTTATTTTTAAAAGTTATGGAAATTGTTACTGACCATTTTCATTTACGTCACAGTTCGATAACATTTTCAGTTAAAATGTTGATGAAACAAATTGGTGCAAAAAATTCTCTTTGGCCCCTGTGCACCAGAAGCAGTGTTGACAGGGAGTTATTAATTACTTTTAGTTAACAAATCCCCCCCACCACCACCATTTTTCAAACAACTCTGATGACTTTGCCCATAGACACACAGTGAGTCTGTTAGAGCTGGGAATAGAGCCCAGACCACCGGATTCTCGTTCCCCTGCTCTAATCCCTGGCCTTGCTCTCCAATCCTCCATGGACTGATCCGGGACTGATCTATGGGAGGATTCTCTCAACCAAACCCCCTTTCTCCAGGATGTTTCCAGACACCTGCATCATAGTCTCCCAGTTCCCTTCCCACCGCACTTTAGGTGGTTTAATACCATTGCCAATTTCCATAGGGAGGCTGCAGAATGCTATGCAGCTTTGTGGAAGTGCAACCCTGGTGGAATGTGGTAGATAATATGAGAGAGATTCTCCCTCTAAGAACATAACAGGATCTTAGTGGGAAGACCTGTCTCTCGCCCCTGAATGTCATAGGTTAGTGGGTTTTCGCTATTAGTGGCCAAACATCCCCTCCATAACCCCCAGGACAGCATAAGAACTGTTAGTCCATTCCCAGGTTGCAGTCATATGTGGGGGAGGAGAGGAAGGACATCTTTCCCGCTAATTAGCAGCTATATATATACAGAGATCTTTGATCCATAGCAGGGTGTTCAGGGTGACTATTCAGTACTGTCATGCCTGGCCACTTTTATTTGACAGCTTTTGCTTTGGATCGCTTCGTTCCAATATAACTGCTGAGGTTTCTGTCTTATTATTAGCATCCTGGTCAGCGCTCAGTGGTTAGGGCTTTGAGACAGGAGAGTTTCTGGCCACTGGGAGATCAGGTCAAGACTCTGTGAGGCACACATACTGCTCTGCCTCCCTTCTATTGGGAGCGTCTGTACTCCCCCCACTCCCCTCCGGAGTGATCATCCATCTCCAACACTCCCCACTGGTGCCCAGTCCTGCCCTCAGGCTGGGAACCACAGGGATTGGTGGAGTGCATCAGAAGGTCAGTCCCTGCAGGACCTGGTCCTCCCAAGACAGGAGCAGGAGTTTGAAGAAAGGGAAGAAATGGCACATTGCCAGCAGTGTGGCACATGAGGCAGGCAGCATAGGTTCTTCAGCCTACAGCATGGGTGGGGAGCCGTGGTTTTGGCAGCATCTTCCAGCGCTCACAGGGAGATGGTGGAAGGGTCCTGGTTTTTGGATGGGAGAGAGGGAACAGGAGGGAGGAAGGAGAGGAGTAGAGGTTCTCAGAAAGAATAGAGTAATGATGATATTCATTTGTATTACCGTAGCATCTAGGAGCTTTAGTTGTAGACCTGGACCCCATTGTGCCCAATAATAATAATACCTAGCTCTTAGCTAGTGCTTTTAATCTTTTGATCTCAAAGTGCTTTCCACAGGAGGTCAGTATCACCATCCCTATTTGACAGATGGGGAAACTGAGGCACAGAGCAATGACGTGACTTGCCCAAGGTCACCCATTAGGCCAGTGGCAGAACTAGGAATTGAACCCATTCTGCTGAGTCCCACTAATGCTCTCTGAGAGTTAATCTCAAAGTGTGCAGGAACTCTGGGTACTGACCTTGTTAATAAACCAATAGGAGCTCTTTTCAGCGTGGCCAATGTCCAGCTGGAGACCTTAGGAAGGGGCAGGGCTGAGATACTTCATTACTCACAGGAATCCCTCTGCGGCTTCGAGCTTTTCAAGACAACTGAAGGAACCCAATTTTAGCTGGGGCATCATAACAGTGCAACCAGTTTCTTTACTATGTCATGCCACAGAGATGGAAATGGGACATAGCTGCTATTGTCATCTCACTGGATGGCTGGTGGCATCCCTGGTAGTAGTGAGCAGCTGATGATAAGCATGACAAAGACAATGGCAACCTTGGAAAGAGCAAGTTTTGTTGAATAAACAGGTGGAGTAAGCACAATAGCGAGCATGAAAGGAAATGAGGGCTAGACAAGGGTGGCTAGTAGCAGATGGCTGAGATCATGACCCAGAGTCTAGTCCTAGCTTAAGGACAGAATGTGGCCTGCTAGTTCGGGTAAGGGACAGGGAGTCAGGACACCTGGATTTTGTTCTTGGCTCTGCCACTGTGTAAAACTTTGGGCAAGTCACTGAATCCATCTGTGCTTCAGTTTCCCCAACTGTGTTGTGGAGAGAATGATATTTTCCTACCTCACATGAGGGTTCCCTCACTGATACACTTTAAGAGTCTTAGAAGGAAGACATCAGAGGGAGTGCAAAGTATTAGTGTTGTTTGTTTGTTAAAAATTTGGCAGGAGAAGGATAACAGAAAATCCCATTAAAGTCATCTTGGCCTTAGGAAACTCCCAGATCGATGTATGCAATGCAGGAGGGAAGTCTACATTTTCTAGCTCTGTGTGATCAGTGCCCCAGGATCATAAACATCCCATTGCATTATCAATTGCTTTTCTTCCTGGATTTAGCCTGTGTTTGTGTGTGTTTGCAGATAAGCTGATGGAAGAGACAGAGGAGCTGTGTCTGCAGAGGGAGCAAAAAGAGGTGGGTGTGCATTCAAAGCCAATCAAATCATACCTCTGCTTATTCCCGGCAGAGTGTAGGGCGATCTGTTGATTGGAGGAGTTAGTGTCATGCAAAGCCCAAAGGCAGCCACGCTCCTGGATGCCCCTGGGATGAGTAAAGGGGTGACAGCCATGCCCTGTAGATGGATCCTGCACACCTTTCGGTTTCATCTCTTCTCACTGCACTCTCTCGCCTTCCTTGATGTTAGCTTCTAGTCACATGTAGTAAAGGTTGAAAGTTGATGTGACAGGAAATAAGGACGCTATTTAAATTACAATCTGGAACGGGGGTTTCTGCAGGTCAGGACTTTCTTTCGAGTCCTTGCCCCTCATTAACACTGCTAGTGTACTTAAGTCTTGACCTGCAGTAGTACCCTGGCCCATTCTAGTCTTGAGAAGAGTCAGACAGTTAGTTATGGGTGAAATTCAAGAGGTTTGGGGCTTTGGGTTCAGTTCAAATAAATACCCAATCATTCAAATGCTAATATGAAACTTACCCAAATTATTAGAACCGATTCAGCACCTGCTCTCTCCCATGGCTTCACCACAAAGACCCTTCAAAGACCCCTCCTACTTTATATTTTCCTGAGGGGTGGAGGTTTCAGAAAGTTTCTACTCCCTTCTGGGTCTACAGAAGCAGCTGGTCCACTTCTCCCTCTTTTAACGCTAATCTACTGTCCCTGTAGCTCCTTTGGAGCAGTTGGCTAGTAGACCTGCTATAGAGCAGTGGAGAGGGAGTAATTTTGGCCAAGAGCACTGGGCTGGATTCCTACTCTTACAAAGCCTACCAGGGGTGCTGTAACATTCACAGAGAGCAGACAGGAGCAAGAGCAGTTTTGAGGTCCTTTATTCCTAAAGGAGGAAGGAAAATATAATCTACAGGGAGTGTAATTGGGCTGACATTTTCCAGGCCTGCAGGGCTTCACAGGAATGGTTTGGGAGTACACTTTGTTTGAACTGTTGGATCTGCCATATGGATGTACACTCTTTATTATTAATTTATCTTGTCAGTTTCAATCAATGGTTCTATGACACTAACGAAGCCACTGTAAGAGCTTCACCTAGCGGCTAACTCTAGTACGTTTTAAACCAAGACTCCTGAGACAAAAGTCCTTTGCTATTCTGTGTGAGCCGGATCCTTCTCCTGTGCAGTGTCCACAACACTGGTGTAAAAAAATAGCCATTCTGACTGGGGAACATAAGCTTGTTGAGACTGGGAAGATGGGTGGTGTTACTTATCAGCCTTTTTAAACACTTAGCACCAAGTGTAGACAAAGGCAGTGATGATTAAAAACATTAGCTGGTTATGGGTAGCAGCTAGCACACATTTCAAACACTATTCAGTGCCAATACTCAGAAGCAAACTAGGGAAATGTGGTTTAGATAACATTACTATAAAGAGGGTGCACAACTGGTTGAAAAACTGTATTTAGAAAATAGTTATCAATGATTTGCTGTCAAACTGGGAGGATATGTCAAGTGAGGTCCTGCAGGAGTCAGTCCTAAGTACAGTACTAGTCAATATTTTCATTAATGACTTGGGTAATGGAGTGGAGAGTATTCTTGTAAAATTTGCAGATGATACCAGGCCAGGAGGAGTTGCAAGCACTTTAGAGGACAGGATTAGAATTCAAAATGACCTTGACAAATCAGAGAATTGGTCTGGATTCAACAAGATGAAATTCAATAAAAATAAATGCAAAGTATTACACTTAGGGGAAAAAAATCAAACGCACAACTACAAAATGGGGAATAACTGGCTGCTGAATAACTGGTAGAACTGCTGAAAAGGATCTAGGAGTTATAGTGGATCACAAATAGAATATGAACCAACAATGTGTTGCAGTTCTGAAAAAGGCTAATATCACTCTGAGGTGTATTAACGGGAGTGCCATATGTAAAACACGGGGGTAATCATCCCAATCTACTCAGCACTGGTGAGGCTTCGGGTGGTGTATTGTACAGTTTGGGGCTCAACACTTTAAGAAAGATGTGAGCAAATTGGAAAGAGCCCAGAGGAGAGCAACAACAATGATAAAAGGTTTAGAAAATCTGACCTCGGAGAAAAAGTTAAGAACACTGGACATGTTTAGTCTTGAGAAGAGACGACTGAGGAGGGACCTGATAACAATCTTAAAATATGTTAAGGGCTGTTATTTAGAGAGGATGGTGATCAGTTGTTCTTCATGTCCACTAAAGGTAGGACAAGAAGTAATTGGCTTAATGTGGAGTAAGGGAGATTTAGGTTAGATGTTAGGGAACGCTACCTAATTACAAGGAGAGTTAAGCTCTGGAGTAGGTTACCAAGGGATGTTGTGGAATCCCTGTCACTGGAGGTTTTTAGCAACAGATTAGGCAAACACCTATCAGGGATCATCTAGGTTTACAGGGTCCAGCCTCAGTGTGGGAGTAGATAACCTCTTGAGGTCCCTTCCTAACGTTCCTATGGTTCTGTGATTAATAATTATGCATTTCATGTCTTTACTGTTTTGGATTTGGAGGCAACACTAGTGCCCTTGTGGGATGGTGGGGAAGGCCCAGTTAGAAAAGGGTAGTGTGACTATAACATAAAATGAATTGAGTTACTGCAGGGGTAACCATTTAACCCTCTGAGTGCTGCAGCCGAGTGCACTTATCTCCCCATGTTACCTCTCAGGAGCTGGAGCGTCTTAACCAGGTGCTAGAGGCAGAGAAGCAGCAGTTTGAAGAGGTGGTACAGGAGCTGCGGCTGGAGCAACAGCAGATTAAACGGTAATGAATCCCAGACAGGAAGGAAACCAGGTGGGCAACGAGACAGCACTTCCACAGATGGAGAGAAGCGATCTCAGTTTCACTTTGCATTCAGGACCCAACGGCCTTTTTAGATAAGTGTAGTAAATAGGATGGAAGGATGATCACTCCCATAAACTCTACTATGGTGAAAAGCACACACGGGCGCATATTCCAGACTAGGGCATTTCCTATGTCTCTCAGGTATAAGAGCCTATGGCCGGTCATGGCACATGGGAGCATATGTACATTATTGGCACTGGAAGTCACCATGCCACAACTGCACTGAAGTCAGTGGAGTGACACTGTGGATGGATTTGGACCCTAAGTGCCTAGAATTTATAATGCACGTATGCCCATATGCAGTGGTTAAAGTCGATTGAAAGACAAGGAGGGATGGGAGCTGGGGAAGCATTGCCTACCCAAGCCCAGGAGAGGAGGAGGAATGCTTCCTCTGTTTTTAGTAAAGGAGGGGAGCTATGGTTGTGTCCCCCCACTCCAACTTAAGTTAGCTTGTGCCTGGCATTTCTGCTTCCTGATAGCACCCCTTCCAAATCAGTACTAGAGCGTCCTATGGTAACGGCCAACTCTATAGCCTATGGTAGTGTGAGTGCAGTGTTTGGGACTATTATTCCCCCACAAAGTGCACAACCATTGTACCTTTTAGGGAGCTGGAAGTGACAGCTCAGTCCCTCAAAGGAGTGGAGGAGGAGAAGAAGGAACTGCGAAGCCTGACAGAGTCCTTACAGAAAACACTGGAGGTCAGTGACAGATTTTTCTCCTCCTGGTGACAGCCTTTTGGGGAAAGTGCTATGGAACTAAACAGGGATTAAACTAATAGTGTCCTGTAGCAATTACTCTAAAAGCCTATAGTGTTTGACAGAGAATCAGATCCTTCTGCAGGTCGATTGATCCATCCTATAGAACTCTTTAGCAGGGACATAGGTCAAGATCATCTCCTGTGTTGAGATCTCTTCAGGACAGGGCTGGAGCTGTCAGGAACCCAGCTATAGCTCCCTGATTCTCAATCTGCAGCTTCCCTGGCCCTAGCCCTGGTCTAAATTAGAGCAACCAGGTGGCAGCTCTAATGTACAAAGCTGCGTGTGGTCCCTGAGTAATCATATACCAGCTGAGAATGTGGCACAGAGTGGAGCTCCATCACACCTCTTCCCTCTCCTATTATAACCCCTATGTCAGGGTGGCTCCTCTAGCTTTATGCCCTCTGAGAGATCCCTCCCCACACTCTGGAATTCTCAGCTAGGCAGTAGAACCCAGAATATGGCCTATAATTTTCCATTGAACTCTGCAGGATGGTCCAAAAGTCCTATGGAAAGGATCTCATTCTGTATTACATTTTGCGAGCTCTTAGAGAAATGGCCATGGAACCCTGTTGGTTTAATCCTTTTTGATTCTATAGGACTTTCCCATAATACAGATCCTCTCTCATTTGCTCTTCCTCTTGAGTTTTTTTGCTGGGTGGTTTGGGTTTCACTTTGCGCACTGGGCAAAAACCAGGAGTTCATGGTTCAGATCACTCACATTGCCTGACCTGGTCTGCTCTGCCATTGTTGCAGGTACTGGTAAGACAAAGTTCGGGAATGACCGTATTAAGGAAGGGATGGTTCTGTCCTGATTACAGTCAATAGGTTGAGCAGTACAGAGGTAAACAGTGTCATGTGCCCTCCCCCTGTAGCTGATAGCACCACAGGGTTCATCAGCATGCAAGGGGAGAGTCCTCTGGCACACTTGGGAATCAAGGGTGGAGAGAGGTCTGAAGGGAAGAGGAGGAAGGGCAGTGAGGTTGTACAGTATCAGTGTTGAGTGGAGGAAGCAAAGTTCCCCTTTCTTGGAGCACACTCGCTGAATAATCATGAGCCAGCATTGGCAGATTCCTTTAGAGAAGCCCCAGGTGATGGCCCATCTGCCTGCAAAAAGAGAGACCATTAAGGAGGGGATTGCTCCCAGGGTTGCAGGGGAGAAGGGGAATCGAAGGGTTAAGTGGGTGGGGAAAGGAGGGGGAATAGGGAGCCATTGGAGAGGAGTCATTTGTGAAGGTGCCTCGCCACAGGAACATCAATGTCAGAACGGTGGTGGCTTGGCTAGTAATGACATGCTCTGTTCCTCTCTGTCCCAAGGAGCTCTCCCGGGAAAAGCAGAGAACCCTGGAGATGCTGGAGGAGAATGAGAGCCAACTTCAGCCCCTGGCCAATGCTAGCAAGCAGCCGAACCCCACCGGGGGTCTGCACAGCAACCTGCGCCAGATTGAGGAGAAGATGCACCAGCTGCTGGAGGAGAAAGTCTTGGCAGAGAGAAGGTGAGGTGGGGAAAGTAGCTTACAGAGTCCCAGAAGAGGAAGGACGTAGTGTTACTCCTGGCAGAGGGAATGTGGCGTTGGGAAAGGAGCTACCATTACTCCTGCAGAGGGAAAGTCGTGGTAATAGGAGACACTGGAATACAATTCCAGACTTAGAACTGTGATCATTTTAAAGCATTTTCTCTATTTTCATTAACATTGGCTATTTCCTGGTGGCCAACAGCCTTCCGCAGAGTTTGTAGACCTTTCGTCGTTTCCCCTCATGGATGCCAGCTGAGGAGGGGGAAAGTGCTAGTCAGGCAATTCAGATTGCCAAGCAGGTTCAAATTCATCCTGGGAGGTGGTCATCGGTGGCTGTGCTGCTTGGTTGCCAGTGTGAAATGAGCTGGTTGGCCTTTCTAATTCCCTGTGGTCAAGTGTTCATATTACAGACACTTGACAGTCTGAGCAGAGAGGCCAAGGGATGAATGGGCCATGGAGAATGAGAATGAACTCCTCTTTGACTCTAGAGCTGCTCCTTTCAGATCAGGATTGAGGCACATTAGCCCAACAATAGGCCAGAAGCATGTGCTACTGGTGGACCTGTTCTGTTCATAGAGAACTTCACCCTCCAGAGCTGTCAATCTGGGTCACTACATTTACCTGTTTCAAAAATGGAGATAAAGTGCTAAGGGAATTGCTCCAGTGAATATGAAACTGAGGCCAACTGGGTTTGCAAAACCAGCCCTGCTCTGTCTGACCCATCAGAGCAGCTTTCAACCAAGGTCTTCTTTCCCTTCCTTTCTGGGAGTTGCAATGACCCGGAAGAGGTCTTTTCTAATGCTCCTTTGTCGTGCTGTGTGGCAGGATGAAGGAGAAGGAGGAGCGGTCCCGAGCCCTGGAGGAGGAGCGGGAGTTTTACTCATCTCAGTCACAGGTGCTGCAGAACTCGCTCTCAGAACTGACAGCAGAGAAACAGCAGACAGAGAGAGACCTCAAGGTACTGCATACATTGCTCACTGGATCTGCCCCTGCTTTGGGCCCAACAGATTATCTCCTTCTTCTCCCCTCTCCACTGCAGACTTCTTCAGGGATCTCAGAGTGTTGTAGCTTTTCTTTTGAGGCCTAAGATGAGCGTGGGGAGAGGTTCAGGGCCTGCACTTGGTCAGAGAGATACTTATTGACAATGTCAACCTAAATGAACTCAATCTCTGAAGAATGGTTCCCCATGGTCAGCCCTTCCACTCCAGAGGCAAAAAGCATGAGTGGATAGATTAGAGACTTATACCATACCCTGTAGGTCAACAGGTTTAGCTCTGATGGGACAAGCAGGTGAAATCCACTAAGCAGGGCTATCCTCTGAGAGATGCTCATATCCAGGGACTCCTGGACTCTCCTGATGATCTCAGCTGTTATAGTGCTGCATAGAGAGACAGTCTCTCAACTAGCCAGGACCCGAATCTTGTAGGTATTTATAGATCAACACCAGAGCTGAACAGGATCAGCACAGTCTCTGGAGAGTGGGGCTCATATATTCCTGACTGCTGACATGATTGGGCTGCAGTCTGCACCAAGGGAATCATATGAGTGATCTTGGCTGTCCCATGTCAATCTCATTGCAATAAATGGACCAAACATCACAGTTTGTGAATCACTGGTCTATTAGACCACCAGACTCTTTCTCTTGAAAAAGGGGGACACTGTCCCCTGATAGAGTATCTGGTTTTAGCCAAAGGGCAAAGGAAAATGGATTTCCACCTATCTTATCATGATGGGTGAGTGCAGAAGAGCTGGCGGTTCAGTTTGTATAAACACCCAAAAGCCTCAATGTTTCTTACCCTCATCTTGAGTCAGTAACATTTAGCTAGAAATGTCACGACAGTTTTTCCCCCCTCCATGAGATTCCATATATTTCCTGTTCTTTTTCATCTAGCAATACCTGCACAAACAGCCTTTCTTATGGTATTTCAACACCTCTGATTCCAAACAGAACCTAGAATGGTGGGGGCAGCTATGAAATCAGAAAGTTGGAGTAATAGACAGTTACCCAAACACTGCTAAGCCTCAAGGAAGGGTTCAGTTTGAGGAACTGATGAACAGCTTTCATGGTTTCTATCTACACTGGCTCACCCTGTATTTATCCCTTCATATTCAATGCCACCCTCAGCTTTGGATTCCTTGCAACTCCCGAGTCAGCAGCAGTATCACTGTTGTGTTGAATGGTTTTCCAGAGTGACCGATTTCCTTCCGTCCTCCTCAGGCTGAGATGAAGGTGCGTATGGATCTAGAGAAGAGACTGAGGGAGGCTGAAGAAGCCCTACATAGCTTGGAACAAGGCTTAAATTCTCTGGATCGCAACAAAGAGAAGGAGGAGAAAATGAAAACAGATGTCAGCAATTTGAAAAGTAAGTCATCTATTCTCCATTCCCCTCTCTGCTGGTGAATACATTGCACAGAAGGGTCCATCTCCACAAGCCAAGCAAAGTGGTGTTTAGTGAGTTCTCAAAACACTTTGCAGCTTCCCTCTGCAGATTCCAAAAGCACTTTGCAAACATTAGTGAGTTAAGTCTCTCACTCCTGCAAAGTTAAGTCTCTCACTCCAGTGTTATTCTCCCTTGTTTTACGGATGAAAGTGACTTGTCCTAGGTCATATAGGAAAGCTGTGGCAGAGCAGGGAACAGAACTGAATGGAGCTCTGCATCTCAGTCCTGTGATTCCACCACCATATAGTCCTTACTCTGATCCTTCTGTATTTGGATGGCAGCAGCCTAAGGAGCATTCAGCTCGGTGCTGGGTGATTCAGTAGGTTAACCTTGTACTGTGACTCAGTATTGAATCGGTGCCTCAGCCTAGCATTACAGGGTGTTGTGCTGATGGAGATGTGGTCTTTGAGATGAGACGAAAGCCAAGTTCCTGACCATGTGTCACTGAAGTTCCAAAGATGCTTTCAACAAGAGATAAGGGGGTTGACTCTAGGGCCCTGGATGATTCAGCTTTGGGTAATTATCCCTTCCTCAATTCCCTTGCAGCTCCAATTAGATGCAGTATTCTTCACTTCCTGTCCTAAAATGTTGAATAATGTTGCTGGGAGCTGTTAAAGAACTGCCAGACTTCATTTCAGTGCAGGATGGGTAATGTGGGCCTGTGTATAGTGTGTGTAAAGACCTTTGGGATCCTGAGGGTGAGATGCACTGTAGAAATACAAGTGATTAGCATTCAATCTATTTAACGTGAATCAGTAGATTCCAAAGTAGTTACAAAGCAAAGGGTCTGGTTCTCCACTACATTGCTCCAGCAGACTGCAGTGGAGTCAAAATCAGGTCCTGGTTCACTGTGCAGCTGGATCCCCCGGTCACCTGTCCCCCATAGTCGTTCTCCTCCTTCCTCGATTTTCATGGCAGGAGCTTGTGACTTGGGCTCCTCAGATGTATCCACGGTGCTGGGGGGGCGGAGGGGAGGAGGGTCTCTGCTGAGGATGGCATATAGTTCTTTGTAAAAGCAGCAGATCTGTTGCTTGGCACCCAATTATTTGTTGGCCTCCCAATATGCCTGCTGCAGCTCCTTGGCTGTCACACAGCACTGCTGCTGGTCCCTGTAGTACCGGTTCTCCTGCATCCCCTGAGCAATCTGCTCATAGATGGCCATGCTTCTGTGGCTGGTTGGGAGCTGTGCCTGCATAGCATCTCCCCACAGGCCCAGGAGAGCCAACATCTCCTGTCTACTCCAGGCAGGAGCATGTCTGGAGTGTGTAGGCGGCATGGTCAGCTGGGCAGTCGCACACAACAATGGAGAACTGCTAGGGGTGCTCACCAAGCTGGAAAAGGAATTTCAAAAATTCACAGGGCTTTAAAAGTGTGTGTTTGGGGGGGAAGAGGCTTCTGCTTCCATGATCCTGGGGCAGTGGAGTTCACAAAGGTGAGCAGAGCGGTCAGTGTGGGGCATTGTGGGACAGCTACTGGAGGACAGTTAAGGTCAACATAAGTAACACAGTGTTTCCACTTGCACTCCATCAACCTAAGTACATTGACCGGGCTCTACATAGCTCAAGTAGGTGGTGTTACCGTGTCAGCGCTTACAGCGGTGGGTGGCCAATTTGAGTGTAGACACGTGAACAACTAGGTCAGCATAAGCTGCCTTGCGTCAACTTAACTTTGTAGTGTAGACCAGGCCTTAGAGAATGGAAAATCAGGTCCAAAATCTACATTGTCGGCACAGACTTTTACTTTGTGTTGAGTTATCTGAATAGAAACCTTAGCTCTTGCACAGAAAAGGCAGGTAACTTTTTGCACAGAGACTAGAACCCTCCCAGCTTTAATTTTCTGCCCTAGGTTTTACTGTGTCTCCTCTTAAAAGAATAAGAGTGTGGGTGAATTAAGTGCTTATAAAGGTTAGGGGCCAATACCACTAGGGTTACCACATTTAAACATTAAAAAAAGAGGACACTCCACGGGACCCTGGCCCCACCCCTTCCCCACCCCAACTCCGCCCCCTCCCCTGAGCGCCCCGCATTCCCCCTCCTCCCTCCCAGCCACACGAAACAACTGCCTGAGCGCTACCGGCTTCACAGTTTGCCGGGCAGCCCCCAGACCTCCAGACCCTGCACCCCCAGCCAGGCACTTCCCCTCCCGGGCTCCAGCTGCACTGGGGAAGTGCCCGGCCAGGGGCACAGGGTCTGGAGGTCTGGGGCTGCCCGGCAAACTGTGAAGCCGGTAGCGCTCGGGCAGCTCAGCTCTTCAGCTACACAAAGATGAGGTGTCTAGGGGGGAGCAGCAGCAGCAGCCGCCGCCGCCGCCACAGGGGAATCCGCCTGCAGCTTGCAGCCTGCCGGAGCCGCTCTAAGGTAAGCAGGGGACTGGGGCAGGGATGTCGGCAAAACAAAGCTGGGAGTATTTTCCCAGACGTGTTCGGCTTTTTGGCAATTTCCCCCGGACGGGGATTTGAGGATCAAAAAGCCGGACATGTCTGGGAAAATCCGGACGTATGGTAACCCTAAATACCACACACCTCAAGCCTGGCCTGCAAACCCCATCTCACCCCTGCTCTTTCAGGTCAGGATCAAGATGTGTTAGCAAAGATGTCCGGGGGCCTGTGACTAGCAGGGGAGTTGCAGAGGAGACTTAAGGCGTGTTTGTGCGGATGGGGGAGGAGAGCCAGGCTGGAATGGCCCAAGATGTAGCTGGCTAGGGCAGAGGAGGTGTGCTGGCATATCATGAAGGGAGCTGTGCCTAGGGTTGGAATAGAAGGGTATGTAGCAGGTCAGAACGCGGGTGCATTGGCAGAGCTGTGGGGGGAGGGACTGAGGCTGGAATAGCAGGAGGTGCTGCAGGTCAGGAAAGAAATGCATCAGCAGAGCTGCTCGGCAATGTTTGCCCAGCATGTGCCCGTGTTGTTAGTCCCTCCATTTCCAAAGGTCACCTGGAGAGAGAATAAAACACGTGCAAATTCTCTTTCTTTGGAGATATATGGAACTTCCCCTTTTCCACCCTGGGGAAGGTGAAGCATTTGAGAAACAAGGAGTGTAGTGGCCACGGGCACAGTCCCGCTCTCTGCTTCCACTGAGCCGTGAAATATGGCTGTGCTTACCAGTGGCCACAGCTTCCATCTGGCTTGATTACTTTGCTGATTTCAGGCTCTCTGAACCAAAGTGCAACCAGTAGTGCTTCCAAGAGTTGCATTTCTGGAGACCCATGAAGAGAGACTTTCTCCTGCTAAATACCAAGGAAAGAGCTAGCTGGCTCCTAGCTAGTGACCTAGGCTGAGATATTCTTGCTGCAGCTGTAGGAATAACTGAGGGGGGAGTGGATGGCTTCTGTGGGACTGGTAATGGGCTCTTGTGCCTTCATTTCACCAGTCTGAATCCAGCCCAGATCAATAGTGTCTTGAAATTGCTACCTCATGACAGTACTTAGAGTGAAAGGAGGGGGGATTGACAGTGGGTGCAGACCTGGAAAAAGTTTGTTTTAATTGCACGGGGTCACTGCTGGACACTGCTCTAAGCAGTGTCTTACCAAAGCTGCTGCTCCTAGGTTATGATCGATGCCCTGCTTACTTTCAAACCACTTTAAGCACCGTCCCCTGGCGATGTTGTGGGGCTTTGTGAATGAGTGTCTGTGAACGTGCTCCAGGATCAGATCTTCCTCTGAATCGTGCTATAGAAATGCAAGGTATGAGTACCTGGTCCATCTCCGTGGGCAGTGCAGGACAGTTCTGAGCAGGACAGTGTATCTGGTATCTAGTATGCCCAATTGGGACAGGCTCGCTCTGGGGCCAATGTTAATGTTTGAAGTGCCTCCCCCACATGGCTTCCTGGAATCTCTGCTCCCCAGAGTTCTTTGAGGAGTGCATCCGGAATGCCGAGCTGGAAGCCAAGATGCCCGTGATCATGAAGAACTCCGTGTACCTCCACAAGGCTGCCACCCGCCGGATAAAGAGCTGCCGGCTTCACCGCAGGAGGTCCAGCGCTTCATGGAATGACTGTAGGTGTTGGCGGTTCTTCTCCCCTTATGCTCTGGGGAGTGGGGATGAGGGGAGAGGTTTGGTGGAGGTGAGGAATTTGTTCCACAAGTGCTTTGTGTTTCTTGCCCCCTTGTGGCATCACCCACTCACGGGACTGCAGGCAGAGAAACTTCAGGCACCAATTCTCCACCTGAATTCCCTGGCTTTTCACATACCTGGAAACATGTGGGTGAACCCCTTCGGTGCCATCAGCTCTCTGTGTGCATGCTGAAGAAGCACACTCCTGCAGCTGAGTTGCTTTGAGTGGTTGATCCATAGGAAGCCCCCTTTTGGGGGCCCTTTGGGGGGGAACAGGCACTGCCTTGCCTTCATTCTTGCCCCTCTCTGAGGAGAGAGAGCAAGATGGACTTATTCCATGTGTTCTCAAATGGCATCATAGGTTACTATCTCCTCCCCCGCCAGGGCCCAGGGTTGTAAAGATGTCACTGCTCGGCTGCTCTGCATTGGCTCTCCGTTGAATCTGGGTCTCGGGCAGCGTTGGGGAGGTCTCCGGCATGGGAGTGCTCACCTGTTTTACTGCTGCTGTTGTTTCAGTGAAACAGTCCCAGTCGTTCATCTTCTCCCAGACAGAAGCCGATAACATTGAGGAGCTGAAGGAGGCAGCCAAGAGGCTGAGCCGGGACCAGCACTTCCGAGAAACCCTCTATCAAATCATGATGTCACAAAAAAATTCTGCCTCAGGGGACGAAAAGTGAATCCTCATCTCCTCCCATCAGGATGGGGCTTCTGATCTCAGCTCGTTGTTCACCTCATCAGAAGTTAAACCACTGGGGTCAGGGGGAGGATTTGCTCCTTTGTGGGGAAAGGGGCAGGATGGATGCATGCAACACCCTCCAGGGTTGTGGCTTTTAGTGTGCGTTCCTGAGCAGTGCCAATCTCTCTTTCCCTAGACTGCAGGGAGGCTCTGACATTCACCCCAAAGCACCTCCCTTTACTTCAGCCATTTCCATTAGGATGTGTTCTGCCAAAATCCCACAATCAGTGTTCAAATGAATCGTACTCTTTAGCTTAGGGAGTGTCGGGTCATTTCTTCACAGTCTAGTCCCAGCCAAATGTAGGTGCTGCTGATAAACCCCTTTCTTAGCCTAATGTCCAGCTGACACCACCCTTTCCCCGCCTCTGCCCCACCCCCATTCCAACCCCTTCCCCAAATCCCCGCCCCGGCCCCGCTGCATTCTCCCTCCTCCCCATCCCTCCCAGCGCTTGCCGCGTGAAACAGCTGTTTTGCGGCGCTAGCGCTGGGAGCTAGGGGGAAAAAGCGGGCAGAGGCGGAAGTGGAGGTGAGCTGGGGCGGGGCGAGGAGCTGCCAGTGGGTGCAGAGCACCAACCAATTTTTCCCCATGGGTGCTCCAGCCCTGGAGCACCCACGGAGTTGGCACCTATGGTTACTTGACCCCTGCTCTGCCCCAGGTCCTGCCCCCACTCCACCCCTTCCCATCCCCAGTCCGTCCCTGCCCTGCCTCTTCCCGCCCCTACTCCTCCCCCACCCCCAGCGTCTCCTAAACACCGCTGAACAGCTGATCATGGCAGGTTGGAGATGCTGGGAGGGAGCGGGAGGAGCTGATCAGCAGGGCCTGCTGGCAGGAGGGATAGGGAGGAGCTGATCCGCAGGGCTGCTGTGGGTGCTTTTTTTCTGTGGGTGCTCTAGCCCCGGAGCACCCATGGAGTTGGTGTCTATGGTGCCATCGCCATCAGTGGCAACAAGATAACATAGGGTGGGTGGGTGAGGAGAACCCAGCATCGAGTCCTGCTACCACAGTCTTAGTTAATTAACACACAACCTGAGGAGCACTAGCTTCCTCGCTGCCCTGAATAACACCATCATTGTCATGTCAGCTACCTACCAGGTTTACGTTCGGGACCCATCTCACTACAACTATCCAGGTTGTAGCAGGATGGACACCATCCATGGTTTATCCAAGTCTTATCAATGGTGGTGCCCCTATTGAGAGATCAGGGCTTTCCCTTCCATTCCCTTTCCATCATGGCCTGCATCCTTCCTGGAATGCTGTAGATGATGTGTTTGTCATAGAAGCCCAGACTCAATCTAGGCTGGAAGAGAGGATTTGCCCAGCATGTAATAATACTGTAAATTGCTGAAGAGAGAGGAATCATTTTTTTATGCAAACCTGATGGCCACTAGCACCTTCTTTAAGTAACAAGCCGTACAAGGCTTGTATCCAGAATACAATAATAATCGTACTTAGCACTCGGATATAACTTACAAACATATGTGGTAGGTGAGTATTAATATCCCCATTGTATGGATTGGGAAACTGAGGCACAGAAGAGTTAAGTGACTTATCCAAAATCACAAAATTAGTGGCAGGACCTGGATTAGAGTTCAGAGGGTCTTGGTTTACAGCTATCTAGTAGGCCACTTTTCCTATCTATGGGGTGTAGTTTATAGGTAGAAAGCAGCAGTGAGGCTGGAACCAGGCTTCATGCTGTCCCAATGAACATAGTGTTTGTTAAGCTTGAAGAGTAGCTCTGCTGCTGTAATTCAGAAGGGCCTGTTTTGTATATTACGCAGAATTCCATTCTCCCCTCTCCATCCTAAAGCAAGGCCAAACAGTGAGTCAGGAGATGCAGACATTACCTAGGCAATAAGCAGGAAATTTGAGGGGTCATGGAGGCATGGCTTGTGCCTCATTTTATACCTTTGTGCAGGCAGTCGCAGGCATACTTCTGCCAGGCAATGGGATGTGCCTAACGATTCCAGTGTCCGACATCAAAGGCATTAAATGTCATCATCAGATAAGTGACCTTGTCAAAATGCCTCCTTAACCGTTTTGATTCTTTTGTGTTTTCAATTCCTATTTGCTCTGCAGAGCCAGTCTTAGGTGCTGGAAGTAGGGGTGCTGCAGCACCCCCTGACTTGAAGTGATTTCCATTATATACAGGGTTCACAGATTGGTTCAATGGCTCTCAGCACCCCCACTATACAAATTGTTCCAGCACCCCTGGAGCCAATGCTATGGGAGAGCAAGCTGGAGTCTATTCTTCCTTGCACATTCCTGACCAAAATACCATTTAATTTCCAGTTGCAGAATCTTTGTTACTTGATGATGTAAGAGGGAGAAAGACACATCTAGATCCCAGCGAGAGAGTTTGCAATCCTGGCAGTTAGAAAAATCACCTTTTGATTTGTTAACACAACACCTTTGATCTGCAGTCATTAAACGACAATAAATATTGAATTCCACAATATCAGTTATATGGAGCTGTTGCTTTCAGGATATACAGCACATTAGTTACATAACAAATAAAGCAACATTATCTCTAAAGGGACTGTTTGGTTTTGATGTGACATTGCAATATTGATCATTGCTTCTCCCCTATGAAAATCAATCAAACCATTCTAGCAGTCTTCAGTAATTACTAGAGTGAATTTATTGTTATTGTTGTTTATTATTATTTGCAGTAGCGCCTCAGAGTTTTGGTCGTGGACCAAGACTGCACCATGCTAGGTGCTGTACATTGCCAAACTATGACAGGAGTGCACATAAAATGCCTTCTCCCTGGACTCCCACTTTCACTCACCTTCCTCGAGTGTGGTAGAGACCTAGTGCTTAAGGCCAGAAGGGACCACTAGATCATCCAGTCTGACCTGCTGTGTATCACAGGCCACCAACGCCACCCACACACTAAGCTAACAACCAAAATGAGACCAAAGGATTACAGCTCACAGGAGACTAGACTGCTATGTGTCACAGACAAAGACTAGGAGGGAACAAAGTGCACCAATACCTGAGGCCTGGAAATGATTAAATGACCTATACGTGATAATCCTGGCAAGTGATCTGCACTCATGCAGCAGAGAAAGGTGAAAACCCTCCAAGGTCACTGTCAATCGGATCTGGGAGGAAATTCCCTCCTGACCCCACATAAAGTGATTAGCTAGACCCTGAGCATGGGAGCAAGCAGCTGAGAGAGAGACTCCTGAGTACCTTAGCATGCCAATGTCCCGTCTCCAGCCATGGCCTTCCCTGATACTTCTTCCTTTGTCTTTGAGAAACAGCTTTACCCACTCCCCAGACGTCTGGTAAACACACTTCTGCCATAATTTCAGCTGATGTTCATAACTTTACACCTTGATATTCTTGACCTGCAAGTTATTAGTTTTCAAGTGATACCTCACAAGGCATATTGTGCACACAGATTTTGACACCAGTGTGTAGGGGATGAATACAGGGATGCATTCTGTCACAACCTCCCAGAATATCCTGGGGAGGAAAAAAATCTGCTTCTTACCCCTGCCGGTGGCCAGCTGAAACCCTGAAGTATGAGCTTTAGGAACATAAAACAGACGAGCCCTGTCCACTACCTGTCACAAGCAATCCTGTCCTACAATGGCACTCATAAACGTGACCAGCACTCGCTTGAAACTAATTGGGTTATTTGCCCGCTTGAAGTCTAGTGGGGGGCTGTTCCAGAACCTCACTCCTTTGATGGTTAGAAACCTTCTAATTTCCAGTTAATACCCATTTGTTCACATGCTAACGTTGTCCTTTAGATTAAATAGCTCTCCACTCCGCCCCCGGTATTTACCCTCCTGATGTATTTATTAGGAGCAATCCTATTCCTTCTCAGCTTTCTTTTTGCTAAACAAGCCAAGCTCCTCCAGTCTCCTATCATAAGATAGGCCCTCCAAACCCCTGATCATCCTAGTAGCTCTTCCCTGCACCTGTTCCGGTTTGAATGCATCTTTCTTAAATATGGGTGATCAGAACTACAAAATATTCCAAATGAAGTCTTACTAGTGCCTTGCCCAATGGCATTAATACTTCTCTCTCTCTCTCTACTGGAAATGCCTCACTTGATGTATCTTAGGAGCGCATTTGCCTTTTTCACAGCTGTAGCATATTGGTGATTTATAGTCATCCTGTGATGGACCCGTACACCCAGGTCTTGTTGCTCCTCTGTCTATCTCTGTTGCCAAGCAGTTTAAAACTTATTCTAAAATTAAAGTCAAGACACACTAAATCTAAACTAAAAACCTCAACTGGAATCAATGAACTGCGTGGCTAACCTACCAATTCACACCACAAGATTTTCTGTTGTACCCCAGCTGCCATCTTTCTTGGCTTAGCTTAGGCCCTGATCCTGCAATGCAATCTGCTAGTGCATAGATTTGAGCCAGGAGGGCTCCCATTGAAGTCAGGGCAGGACTGGGCCCATAGATTATATGCTTGTCCTTGCAGGACCCTTGTCTTTTCTCTGTCTGCAAAGTGCCGTGCTCACCAACAGTGATATGGAAACAATTATTCCAACCCTACAGCTTTACATGGATTTGCAATGTAAAGCAGTAACATCCACCAATGGGTCAGCAGCTAAGGGAAACGATCCACCTAGTCCAATAACACCATTAATCACCATCAACCAGATTAGCCCCTCCCACAGAAAAAAACCTGGCAGGGTCTTTGGGCAGGAGAATTCTGTGAGGTCTGCCTTAGGGAGCTTTCCCTAAATTGTTCCATTGCATGTGTAGGGGCGGGGGAGTTTGCTCCCCCCAGTGCAAAAGCAGGCAGTTCCACCCTAGAATATGCAGCTCCCCCAGCTCTACACAGACCCGTAGGCATTCAGGGAGGCCCTAAGCCCTCCACATAAAGCCGTATCTTCTGGTTCCCATGGCCATGCTAACAAGAGCTTCTCCCACCCATGGCTGCCTCTGAAACCCCTTCCTTCTTTAAGGGTGCCCTTGAAGTATATTTTGAGTCTGCTCCTTTGTGTCCTTGAGTGTATCTGACGGTTTGAACAGTACAGCCTGCTAGCCCATTTCCAGGGTACATCGGCCTCCGTGTAACATGCGTAAACCTATTATGTGGAAAGGTTTGAAAAGGAATTCCGTGGCTGGCAAAGGAAGTTTTCTGATGACAAATCACTGTTTCACTCAGGGCATTTTTTCGAATGGTGGTTCACAAACTGTGGTTCCCTGGATACCTGTTGGCCTGCAGGGCAGCTCCTCTGGGGCTGGGTCCTCCTCTCTGCTTCCAGCTGCTTCTATGGTTGCCCAAGGTCCACACTGCACACGAGAGCCCGGGGGCTTAGAGAAGTAAATGAAAACAAGGAGGAGGAGCCATGCGATCTGCAACAGTGTTAGCCACTCCTATATAAGAGGAGGTGGAGAGGAAAAGGAAACTGTCCTCAGAGCCAGAAGCAGAACAGTTGAGAATCACTGTATGAAATAACCCAGTGTGTGTTAGGTGTCTCCCGCTGTGTGCCCCATGCACAGAGAATAGAGGCCTCAGCTACAGAGCCTGGCTCTTGCCCTCAAGCTGTAGATATTTGTGCTTCTAGCTCTGGAGGTTGCTGTGTCAATCTCTGGTGTCAGTCAAGATTGTAAACATTGTCCTAGGATTACTTTTCCATGTGAGCAATTGCTGTAGTTGCCATGGGGAGGAAAGGTGATTCTTGCCAATGGGGATGTGGAGGGAGCACAGCAGGAGACAGTCCCTCTCTCAAGAAGTGGGCTACACTCAGAAAGTTTGTTGTAGACGCAATTCAACAGAGCCTGAATACAAGTCAGCTGCTAATATTTACCTTGAAAATCAATGAGTTCAGCTGATATGTTTTGTCAAGGACTTTCCAGGTGGTTGCTAAGGTGGTGGTTGTTCTTTAGGTTGTCATGATTAATAGAGGGATATTTCTGCAATCCGTGTGTTCGTATCAAGCCAGGAAGGGATTGCTCCTGCTTGCCTTTTGCTTAATTCCATAGTCAGGTGTCCTCCAGGAATGCCTCTGTGAACTGAGGGAGTGACTGAGCTGCAGTCAGTGAGGTCTTTTCCCCAGGGGTTAATATGTCTAACCAGAAAGAAAATGAGTTACCTTACCAGAAAGCTAAGAGAAAAGCATCCCATTTTGTGGGTAAACCCAGTCCTGTGGCCACCAGGTGCTGAGCCCCACAGGCCCTCTTACAGGCAGCTGCCCTTCTAGCCTTTCCCCTGAGCTTATATGCAAGAGGAGGAAGTAGTAGTGCTGGAGTTAACCCCTTGTTCACTGGTGAGCAGGCAGTACCATTGGTACACACAGCCCCAGTGATACAGCATTTCTTTCTTCAGCCTGCATGGGGTCACTAATGAGCTTTCCCCTGTTAACTCTGTGGTCACCTTTTTGCTTAAAGGTGTTGATGTTTTCTGGAACTCAAGAACAGTTTTCTCTTTGAGCTGGTTGTGTGCTTTGGATAGGGCTTTGTGTAGAATCCCTTTTGCTTCTGCACTGATAGTTTCCCTTCTCAGTGCCCTGCACTAGCCTGACGGCGTAACATTCTGATACCTTGCTTGGGGAGCCGCTCCGAAAAGAAGTGGACTGCACCGCTGTTGGCTGAGAATAGGATTGGATGCTGCCATCTCTGCCTCAGCTAGTCAATACGGTTTAATTTTTAAGACTCTAAAAGGTAAAAATATAAATCTCTATTGGGAAATTGCCCAGGAAGATTGGAGTGGCAGGAGATTCACACCCCTTCCTGGGACTGCGGGAAGAATCAGAGGGAGCAGGGTTTGTCCTACTCCCCAACCCTACCGGGGGGACAGGTGAACACTAATGGAAGTAGCAGGGGCAGGTGATCTTTCCCTGGGAAGCACCGGAGACCAGAGGGAGTGAGCAGGGACAGATGCTTTCCTTGCAGTTGCTGCTTCTTTCCAGTCTGTTAGTTGGGTGGCTAGCAGGGTTCCTGGTAGCCCTTTGCATGAGCTGCAGCCCCAGTCCTTTCCTGTGGGTCACAAACAGCAGCAGCGGAGACGGAGGAAAATATTTTTCAAAAAGCCCACACAAAACAAACATGTGGAAATAAAAAAAACAAAAAAAATGGGCCAGGGGACTTGGGGACAAGAGCTGCTTTTGTTAGGTTTGGGTGAAACTGATCACTCTGCAGTTGCTAATGTCCCTTTAAGAAAAATGCATTAGATTCCATAAGCATTGATGAAAATGCTACCCCGAGGGAGTTTGTATTGTGGTCACTCCTGAAAGCATACAGCCACCTGCAGGCCAAAGTCAGTATTAGTCCACAGACAATAGTGCCTGGGGCAGCCCTTCACCCACATGCTAAAGTTCTCTCTTTGCTAAGGCCTGGTCTATACTACCCGCCTGAATCGGCGGGTAGAAATCGACCTCTCGGGGATCGATTTATCGCGTCCCGTTGGGACGCGACAATCGATCCCCGAATCGGCGCTCTAACTCCACCAGCGGAGGTGGTAGTAAGCGCCGCCGACAAAAAGCGGCAGAAGTCGATTTTGCCGCCGTCCTCACAACGGGGTAAGTCGGCTGTAATACGTCGAATTCAGCTACGCTATTCACATAGCTGAATTTGCGTATCTTAAATCGACTCCCCGCTGTAGTGTAGATGTACCCTAAGTCCCACTAATACCCTACTTGTTATCGCAGCTGATCTTTCAGATGCAGCACGGGACAGTGAGAAGGTTGGGAAAATTACCAAGAAAGAAAGTGCAGCCATCCAAAAGCTGAGCCCTCGTGCAGCAAGACTTAGGAGCAGGATTATTTGAGGAGACAAAACGTAGTTCCAATGGGAAGGGAAAGCATTTCATTTCAGAAAAAGCCACCACTCTCCTCTCACCCCTCCCACCGCACACTATTTCTTGTACATGGAGATAGAACATAATGCTATGGCTTCATGCACTACGACTGACAACTAAAAGCAGGAACAAAACAAATTCCCTGATAGCCAAAGTACCCCTGATAGCAGGGCCGGCTTTAGGAAGTGCGGGGCCCAATTCAAACATTTTCGGCGGGGGCCCGACAGGGATGACTTAAAAAAAAACACGTAAAAAAACACCTTTCATTTCTTCCATGTATTGTTTACTTTCCATAACTATATAAATAATAAATTTATATATTACATACATTGCATAATGTATGCGAATGCATGCTAACCCTACCTAAAGTTCTTGACACACACCCCCGGGACCCCTGCCCCATCCATCCCCCCCTTCCCTGTCCCCTGACTGCCCCCTGCCGCCCCATCCAACCCCTCCTCTCATTCCTGATGGCCCCCTGGGACCCTTGCCCCATCCAACCACCCATTCTCTCTGTGCCCGACTGCGCCTCTCTGGGACCCTCGCCACACCACGCCCCAGGTTAACTCCTGCCTGCTGCTTGTTTCAGGCTTCCCACGAACATCTGATTCATGGGAAGCAGGGGAGAAGGGGGGGCGGAACGTTCAGGGGAGAAGGGGGAAGTGGGCCGGGGCAGGGTGGACAGCTGCGCGGGGCCCTCTAGGCACGGGGCCCCATTCAGGGGAATCGGCCGAATCGGCCTAAAGCCAGCCCTGCCTGATAGTGGGTCAGTGTGTCTGTTAAAGGATAGCCCCTCTTCCCACACATGCGCATTGATAGGCAAAAGAAAGATCTTGCTGTCTGCAGGTGAGCTTAAGTCCTGTTTCTTGGTTAAGCTTTTCTGAGAGAGCTGGGTTTCTCAGCTGGGAAATAAGAACATAAGAGTTAACATCCCAGCCAGTGTCCAACCCCAGCTGCTTCAGAAAAGGGTATGAAACTGGATCACTAACTGGTTACAAGATAGGAAACAAAGGGCAGGAATTCAGAATGGAGAGAGGTAAATAGTGATATGTTCAGGGGTCTGTTCAGGGACCAGTACTGTTCAACATGTTCATAAATGGGGTAAACAGGCAGGTTGCAAAATTTGCAGATAATACAAAATTCCTCAAGATAGTTAAGTCCAAAGCAGACTGCGAAGAGTTACAAAGGGATCTCACAAAACTGGCTGACTGGGCAACAAAATGGCAGATTAAAATCCATGTTGATAAATGCAAAGTAATGCACATTGGAAAACATAATCCCACTTATACATATAAAATGATGGGATCTAAATTAGCTGTTACCCACTCAAGAAAGAGATCTTGGAGTCATTGTGGATAGTTCTCTGAAAACATCCACTCAATATGCAGCGGCAGTCAAAAAAGATAACAATGTTGGGAATCATTAGGAAAGGGATAGATAATAAGACCGAAAATATCATACTGCCTCTATATAAATCCATGGTATGCCCACATCTTGAATACTGCGTGCATCTCTGGTCGCTCCATCTCAAAAAAGATATATTGGAATTGGAAAAGGGCAACAAAAATTATTAGGGGTATGAAACAGCTTTCATATGAGGAGAGATTAATAAAACTGGGACTTTTCAGCTTGGAAAAGAGACTACTAATGGGGGATATGATAGAGGTCTAGAGAATGTAAATAAGGAAGTGTTATTTATTTACTCCTTCTAATAACACAAGAACTGAGGGGTCATGAAATTAAATTAATAGGCAGCAGGTTTCAAACAAAATACTTCCTTTTGTTTTTCACACAACACAGTCAGTCTGTGGAACTCTTTTCCAGAGGATGTTGTGAAGGCCAAAGCTATAACAGGGTTCTAAAAAGAACTAGATAAGTTCATGGAGGATAGGTCCATCAATGGCTATTAGCCAGGATGGGCAGGGATGGCATCCCTAGCCTCTGTTTGCCAGAAGCTGGGAATGGGCGACATGGAATGGATCACTTGATGATTTCCTGTTCTGTTCATTGGCCACTGTCAGAAGATAGGATACTGGGCTAGATGGACCATTGGTCTGACCCAGTATGGCCATTCTTATGTTCTTATGAAACTGTGCTTCTTTTCTCTCCTGCACTTCTATTGCTGAACAATAACGTGGAGAGAAAAATGCTTCCCAACCCCAGCTAACTTAAGCCCTGAAGCATGGAAATGTGATGTGCTGTAAAATAGCTGCTGTGTTCCACCCAGATGTGGTTACATTTCAGTAGTGGCTGAAATGGCTGCTAGAAAGGGAGGGAGAGAACATGTGGGTGTTGGTATATGGACTGGTTTTCAGACTGCTGATCCCCTGCAACTCCCAGTGAAGTGGATGCTCAGCACTTCTGAAAATCAGACCAGAAGCTTAGAAGGTGCTGTTAGGTCCCTCTGGATGGCCTCTACTTCAGCCTCAGTGCCACACCAGACTATGTATGTGCTGTAATCCCCTTATGCAGGGGTAGGGGGTGGCTCCCTTCCATTCTCTCCTCTCCCACTTTTAACCTCCCTGCACACTTGAGCCCAGTGACCCCTTGTCAGCTGTCTCAGGGGAGAGGGTGAGGAATTGATGAGCCAAGCAGACTGAGCTCAGGTGTAATTAAAGGGGAGCATGGGACACATTTGTCCCATTCAACTTTCTCCCAAGGAAAGGAGTGCAGTTGTGTCCCCTTCTCCACTCTGCTCTATAGCAAGTGGGCCTCTTGATATCCCCTCACCTCTGCCCAACTCTTGACTGCAGTGCAGAGAGGAAATATAACATAGTCAGCAGAGAAACCTCAAGGGAACTGTCCCTGGCTATTGCTCTCACACCCAGACCAGAACACGGGCTCAAGGTTAAGGCCTCAGAGGTAGTGGCCAGTGAGTCTTGCTATGGAGAATGAACAGAAACTACATAGCAGAAGAGAGAAATTAGGGGGACATCTGGAAAGGGCTTTAGAGGAGGGGAGAGGCAGGAGAGTTGGGAGGTTAGAGCAGAGGGAAAGGGCAATAAAAATGTAGGCAAGAGATGGGGACTCTGGGGAGCAGAAGAGGCAAGAAGTTGGGACTTTGTTGGAGCTGGAAGGGAGTGGAACTTAGGGGACAAGAGGGTGAGATCCCAGTAGGGAAGGGAAAGGGGGAGAGGGAAATGGAGCTTTTTAGTGCCCTGCAAAGGAATAAAGGCCGTGCGACTTTTTTTACTGCTTATGCTTCAGAGAGAAGGCCTGAAAGGGTGGTTTGGCTCTTGGTTTTTGTTTGTTTTTCAAGCTAGGAATTCTGATCCTGCCTTCACTGGCAGACTGTGGGTGACTGGAGAGCTGGCAGAATCATGCATGCATAAGGCAGCACAAGCTACTGTGAACTAGTGAAAGGGGAAATGATTTTCATTCAAACCACTTACCAAACCCAGAGAGTTTTATTTGTAAACACCTATTCAATGAAGACAATTGGGAGAGAGGCTGTATGTTAAGTAGCCCCTGCCCACATCCAGTTCAATGAGGGCTGCTAAGAAAACAAAATGCACATCTGAGTCACCCAGACAACCCTCGAAGGCCTGGTCTACACACAGTTTTTGTGTCAGTGTAACTATGGGTATGTCTTCACTACTGGCCAGATCGGCGGGCTGCGATCGATCCAGCGGGGATAGATTTATCCTGTCTAGTCTAGACACGATATATCGATCCCTGAGTGCTCTCCCGTCGACTCCTGTACTCCAGCTTGGCGAGAGGCGCAGGCAGAGTTGACGGGGGAGTGGCAGCAGTAGACCTCCCCCAGTGTAGACCAGACCTATGGCGGTTAGGGGTCTGACTGGTTTTTTTACCGATATAGTTAGACTGGTGCAGACATAATTATACTGCTATAGAAGGGCCTTATCCCAGTATAGCTTTAGGCCACTACAGACTTCTGCTAGCATAGCTATGTCAGTCAGGGGTGTGAAGAGGTGTGATTCATGACCAGTATAGTGGTGTCAGCAAAAGCCCCTAGTGTAGGTGCAGTTATACCAGCAAAATTGCATGTTTACCGTTTACTTTTACCTCTGTTCACTCATGTGGGAGTGTCTTACTATACGGCTACAGAGCACAATGTTGCTGGTTTAGCTGTGTCCGCAGTAGGAGTGTTTTGCTGGTATTGTATATTGCTATTCCTATACCAGAAAAGTGCTCCGTGTATCCACACTCGTGGGATGTTCTGCTTTAACTATACCTGTCTTGTTAAAGTCCTACACCTTGTGTGTGTAGACGAATAAAGGCAAGACAACAATTCTGATGTTTCCCAGCATGTCTTTTCTTCCAGCTAATTAAGACAGCGGTTGCAAAATTAAAATTATCCACTTGTGTGAATGTCAGACACTAATGTTCTTTTTTTTTTTTTAAACAGCTGCTTGAGAGGCCATGATTATATTCTTACTCACCCACATCTCGGGATGAAAGGGAGAGGGGAGTTTTTATTTCTAGCTGGGGTGTGGGTGGATAATGAAAGGATTTGCCAATATTGTCCTAAGAAATGTACACCCCCCCCTCCGCCAGTGAATGGTGAAGATGAATCAATGAGTAATTGTTCCAGTTGGATCCATGAACAGTGTGGGTAGGCCCCATCTATGTACCCTCATACATAGTTCTGCCAGAGCAATTCAGTCTTCAAGCTACAAAGCAATTCAAGGTCTAATCCCCCGCTGGTCTGCCCGTGTACCTCAGTTCAGATGTGTAGCATCCCATTCTATTCCAATCCTGAGTTGCCACTCCCCACAGCTTTTCCCGTGCATGACCTCCAGCACTCCAAGCTATCTCACTCATGTGCCATCACGTCGTTCTGCCACACATGACCTCTGGTACCACTTGCTGTTCCAGTTCATTGGTTGCCAACGGCAGAGGATATGCTAAGCCATCCAACTTTAGATGCCGTTTGTTTATTTTTGTGATTTTATCGGTTTTCTTTGCTTTTGAGCATTCTCTTTGTTTGTCAGTTTAATTCTATTGTTTGAAGTGGAGGACTGATATTCACACTTACCGGGCAGAGAAGTACTGGTCCATGTTGGAATATTGGATTGCATACCACACATCATTTGGAATCCTTATCAACCAATCCTAGTGCTGTATTTTTCCATGCTATTTTTGGAATTGCTCTAACAAATCTCAGCTCTTCTTCAGCTGATGCTATTTTGCAAATGTTTTAGCATAATACCCTGAATATGCAAGCACATGGAAATCCCTGGGGAAACCACTTATGTTAAAAAACCAGTCGTGATTTACTTTACTTAACTGTAAAAAGCAACAGAGTCCTGTGGCACCTTTAAGACTAACAGATGTATTGGAGCATAAGCTTTCGTGGGTGAATGCCCACTTCGTCGGATGTGCACGCATCTGTTAGTCTTAAAGGTGCCACAGGACTCTGTTGCTTTTTACAGATCCAGACTAACACGGCTACCATTCTGATACTTTACTTAACTGTGTTGCTCTTTTTCATGTTTAGTGGCTCACGTCCATGCTCTGTATCTCATTCTTTCAGCCTGTCTCTTTATGTTCCTATGTATTGATCCCTGCATGGGATTCTCTCCGTAACTATTCCTATTCCCGACTCCTAGCCACAAGCAACTTTCTAATCACACAAAACCGACACCCCTGCCCCGCCCCTGTCCCACCCCTTCCCTGAAGCCCCGCCCCTGCCCCGCCCCTTTTCTGAGGCCCCACCCCTGCTCACTCCATCCCCCCTCCCTCTGTCACTCACTCTCCTCTACCCTAACTCACTCACTCATTTTAACTGGGCTGGGGCAGGGGGCTGGGGTGCAGGAGGAGCTGAGGACTCCGGCTGGGGGTGCCGGTTCTGGGTGGGGCCAGAAATGAGGGGTTCGAGGTGCAGGAGGAGGCTTCAGGCTGGGGCAGGGGGTTAAGGTGTGGGGTGGTGAAGGCTCCGGCTGGGGGTGCAGGCTCTGGAGTGGGACTGGGAATGAGGGGTTTGGGGTGCAGGAGGGTGCTCTGGGCTGAGATCGAGGGGTTCAGAGTGCACAAGGGGGATCAGGGCCAGGGCAGGGGATTGGGGTGTGGGGGGTGAGGGCTTTGGCTGGGGGTGCAGACTCTGGGGTGGGTCTGGGGATGAGAGATTTGGGGTGCAGGAGGGTGCTTTAGGCTGAGATCAAGGGGTTCGGAGGGCGGGAGGGGGATCAGGGCTGGGGCAAGGGGTTGGGACCTGGGAGCGGGTTAGGGGTGTAGGTTCGGATGGCACTTACTTCAAGCAGCTCCCGGAAGCAGTGGCATGTCCCCCCTCCAGCTCCTGCATAGAGGCGCGGCCAGGCGGCTCTGCGTGCTGCCCTGTCCACAGGCACTGCCCCCCCACCTCCCATTGGCAGCAGGTTCCTGGCCAATGGGAGCTGCGTGGCAGCACTTTGGGCGGGAACAGCGTGTGGAGCCCCTTGGCTGCCCCTACCCACAGGAGTCAGAGGGGGGACATGCTGGCTGCTTCCCAGGAGCCGCGCGGCGCGGAGGCTAGCGGAGAGCCTGCCAGCCCCACTGTGCGGCACCACCAACTGGACAGTCAATGGCCCGGTCAGCGGTGCTGACCAGAACCTCCAGGATCCCTTTTCAACCGGGTGTTCTGGTTGAAAACCAGACACCTGGTCATCCTAGATATATCCCTACACAGGGACCCTCTGGCCATATCCCTGTGCTGTGACTCCATTCCTGCTCCTACTTTGGCCCTGCCAAAGCTTGGGCTGGTGATCACATGGGCCTCCCACACAAGAGCCAGCTATTGGACTGGAGGAGTGGGCTGCCACTGCTTTTCATCAGACTGGCTGAAGCCTCCTTCCTCTCTGTCCCATCATTTCCTGTCTTCAGGCAAACTAGAGTCTGTCCAGGATCCCCTTCAATCCTGCCAGGTGAGGAGGACAGATACCCAGTCAGACCTCCTGTGCAAAGACCTCAGAGGCTGACAGGTAGGGTGACCAGATAGCAAGTGTGAAAAATAGGGGGGGGAGTGTAATAGGAACCCATATAAAAAAAAGCCCCAAATATCGGGACTGTCCCTATAAAATTGGGACATCTGGTCACCACGCTGGCAGGTGGCCAGGCACCAGTCCAGGGACATCAGTAGGAGCATGTAGGTGGAAGTAGAGGGTTCTCTTGTTCTTCCTCTTTTAACCCCCAGTAAGAGGGCTCTGTGTGAACTCCTGCTCCTGAGGATTCATGTGGAGATCCTCCTTCCGTGCTGGAGCACAGGATGGCAGTCAGAACTGGAGGCCCTAGACACAGGTCTACTGTATCTTGTAGTTAATTCAGCCCTGCTTTTATGAAGTCTGTTTGCTGGCACACATAGAATAGACAGTACTTTAAGATGTCACACCTATACATCTGAGGATACGGAAAAATATCTGATATTGTATTATTTTTAAAAAGTGTTACTCATGCAATTACTATAGTCTGATTGTATTATTGTGTGTGCATACACACAAGGGGGCAGTCTTAAGGTTGCACATTCTACCTACTTTTTTTATTTCTTGACATTTGGATGCTTAGTTATGAAATATGAATGCTCTCTAGCTTTTTAAAAGAAATATCTTTGAAAGATATTTCACAATGTGGAAATATTTGGCTGGCCACTGAGATATGTAACTGAAAAAAGTCATTCTGTTTTCTGTGTACTGAACCTTCAAGTATAGGGGAGGCAGTACTGTCAGTCCCAAGCATTTAAAAATCACAAGTCAGGCCCCAAAAATCATGAAATTAGCTTAAAAGTTCTGATATTTTTTTAAAAATACATTTGAGGTTCTTTTTATTTGTCTTCTGGTTTTCAAGCTTTCCTCTGCAACCCTGCAGCTAGAAAACTGAGATTTCACTTAATCACATGCCATTTTATGTTTCAGAGATTAATGTACACTCCTCCTCTGCTACAAGCAGAGGGAAAATTCCCCTTCCTCTCCCTGGCTTGGGTAAGAAGCAGTCCTACCCACATTCCCTCTCCTCGTTGGTGTGATGAGAGCGTCCCCTCCTGTTTCAACCTGCTTTAACCTTTGTTGTCTATATAGATTCTTATACTGCACCCAAGGCTGTTCAGATGTAGATTGTGACAGAGCAAGCTGTTATTTCTTCCTCCAACCCTAGAGACATTACGTTAGTTCTTTCTCTGCTTGGTGTTACTGTTTTCCTTAGGCTGAAATAAACATCACCTTGGCATGATTTGCTTTGTTTTGGTGTGTATGAGAAAACATGACAGACACAAGAGGAATGGTCAGTTCCTAGGAATGAGCCCCTCTCCTGTGGGTCTTAAAAGCTAGTCAACTTTTACTTTGTTGGATGTAAAGGAGCTGAGGCAAAAACCTGTAGAAAACTGCATACAGATGCTCATGCATTTTTAATGGTACTAGATTCTTGCCTGGAAACTGCTATGCACTTAGCACTTAAAGCCTTCAGAACTGAACATTTTATGCATGGAATTCATAGAATTATCTACCCAATGTGGTGCAGCATTCACTGTACACCTTCACTAGAGCCTTCACAGCTCATCACACAAATCTGCGGTGTGACTGCACACTTTGGGCCTGAGCCTGCAAGGTGCTGTGCATCTCTTGGAGCTGACGCACTCAGCACCTTCACAAGTTGCTCCGCACCTTGCAGAACTGGATTTTTTATGAGCTCAGTGAGAAAATTCTGTGCAAAACGTGTGGGAAGACAATTTTCAAACCTTCATAACTTGGTCGAACCAACCCCCGTTTTAATCAGAACACTGAAAAGGACTTTCCTTCACTGAGTCACTATATTTCATATTTCCATGTCAACTTCCTCTTCTCCTCTGGGTGAGGTTTGGTGCTACAGCTATTTAAAAAAAAATCACAAGAATTACTTCATAATTTATGGGAAAGGAAGGGGAGAAATCTTCTCATTTTCAAAAATGGCCATATCATTTTTTACTCTCTAGAACCATTTCCCATCAGGCAGAGACCAGACCTAGAAAATTTCAGCCTGAAAAAAATGAATGATTTAGAAGGGAAATAATTATAGAGCTGTAACAATAATGGTTCCTGCTGTTCCCTTGTTAATGAATAAAGGATCAATTCCAGTGAGAAAGCAGTGCTTAGGGAAACAATCCTGAAAAAGGCACCAACTAATTCTGTATTCATGTTAATGCCCATTCGGCATCTGCACAACAACAAAAAGCAATTTTAGGGCAGTCGTGGCCTAGCGATGCTACCAGTTTTAAAGTGGCCTCTGTGAAATGTGTTGGTGAGTTTCATTCCGGTCCCATATTGCAAAAAACACTGCTGCTGCAACTGACACTAAGGTGATCTTCAGACTGTCAGAGTGACAAACTAGGACGGCTTTTGCAAGAGGGAGGGTTGGTGCAGGGCTGGAGTCAGGAAGGGGTGCAATGGACGATTTTGATAATGGCTGAGGGAAAGAGAATATAGTGCTCACTCGTCTCTCTCCCACTCTGACCTTCTCCTCATGTGTTGGGAAGTGCTGGCTGGAGGATTCCTTGAGAGCTCAATGGTGGGGAGCTGATTTGGGACATGTGAGGCAGTGTTGGAGAGCAAGTCCTCAATTTGTGACTGGCCTCGTTAGGGAGTGATCCATTTCTCCAAGTTTTATATGGTGCTCATTACCATGGTACCTCAGAAGTCCCCACTTGAGGCACATATGTGATCTTCCAACCTGTTGTAGGTTCCACTGGCCCAGCTTGGTGAGAGCTCCTTCAGGTGGCCAGAGCCCACTGTGACACTGCTTTTTGTATAGATGAGAGACACACTGGGACAGACCTGATTTTGTAGGATACATGCTCACTCGGCTATGGGCAGTCTTGGTACAAGAGGTCAATGTGTCATGGAGCCAGACCTTCCTATCCATTCACAGAGCTGGGCCCTGCAGGTTGGGGTTATTACGGCACATTGGCAGGCCAGCATGTACTGTACCTGTTTTGCAGTGATTTACCCAGGTGCCACAAGGCTTTTCTGCACATGCTCAAAGTGGGGGAGGGAGGGACACATGGACCAATCACTTTCAAGCAGGGGTCCTGTGCCCAATCATTATAGCTGATGCTGGAGTGGTCCAGAGCATTGCTCTGGCTGCATGATCACAACACCACCAAAATTTGGCCCATCAACCCCTTTGTCCAGATGGAGAGGTGGCTGGGCCAAATAGCGCTGTGACCTCGTGCACAGAGAATCTGTTAAGAACATAAGAACGGCCATACTGCGTCAGACCAAAGGTCCATCTAGCCCAGTATCCTGTCTTCCAACAGTGGCCAATGCCAGGTGCCCCAGAGAGAATGAACAGAACAGGCAATCATCAAGTGATCTATCCCCTGTCGCCCATTCCCAGCCAGGACCGCCCGGGGGGGGCGGAGAGGGGGTGTGGCAAGTGCGGCAATTTGCCCCGGGCCCCACAGGGGCCCCGCGAACCCTGGCTGAGAATCCCTTCCCTGGCTAGAGGCACCTTTTTAATTTTTACTCACCTGGTGGTGGTCCGAGTCTTCGGCGGCACTTCGGTGGCGGGCCCTTCAGTCGCTCTGGGTCTTCTGCAGCATTTCAGCGGTGGGTCCTCAGTGCTGCCGAAGACACGGAGTGAGTGCAGGACCTGCCGCCCCCGCAAACTTGAAGCGCTGCCTGGTAAGTACAAGCGCTGCAGCGGGTGGCACCTTTTTTTATGTCTGCTCCCTCACTTTGCCCCAGGCCCCCTGAATCCTCTGGGCGGCCCTGTTCCCAGCTTCTGACACACAGAGGCGAGGGGCATGCAGAACATGGTGTTGGATCCCTGTCCATCCTGGCTAATAGCCACTGATGGACCTATCCTCCATGAATTTATCTAGTTCTTTTTTGTTCCTGTACAGCAGACATCAGGGGAGACATCAAGAACTCAACTACTGGTGGCATCAGTTCATGTGTGGCATGGTAAGAGAGAGGGGAGACACCCTGGCTGAGGGAGATCTGCCATCCCTCTGTGTTTGTGTGAATAGCAGGGACCACAATGGGGTCCCTGCTGGCGAGGATGGGGAAGGACTGGAATTTACCCCTCCACCCTTCTCAAGAAATATCTGAATTGGTGCCACTGCTGTTTTGTGGATAAACAGAATTTGAATCTCCAGGGCTGTCAAGCCAGCATCTTTCACCAGCAATAATTTCACATAAATAAGACAAGTAGAAAGATCTCGTGTTGGGATTTCCACTTCCTGTAACTGATTTCCTTTTTGTATACACATGGAGTTAAAAAAAACAACCTTCATATTAAGAACACTGGAAAAATTTTGCCTCACACATGCATCAAGGGTGTTTTATCACCTCTGAGTGTTACTTGGAACAAAATACAAGATAATTGGTTCCCTTCAGAATGTGTGTGAAGGGGTAGGAGACTTTGTATGCGTATGAGGGGGGGGAAGAGTTGGGTTTCTATGGCAACAATGCTGAGGGGAACAGGATTGGGTGTTGAAGGAAGATTTCATGCTTTTGAGATGCTGAGTAGGCTGGGGCTGTTTTGCAAAGGTATTTGGTTTTGGCCTATTAAGGTTGCAGTATAGTATCTACCAAAGTAAAACCACTGGCTGCATGTTCAGAAGGAGGACAAGACATTACTCGTGCATTCTGGTTAATTAACACAGAAGGGCAGTAGGGGAGAGGATCTATAGGACCATATGCTGTTTTTTACTACTTGTCCCAAATGTTTGGAAGCAGCAAATCAGTTGCACTCCTAATAATCCGTGGGGCCCCAGGGAACAATAAAACAAATCCTGTCTCCTTTCTAACAGGAAATGGGTCATCTTTTGCCCTGCCCGTAGTCCTGGTCCACTGCCATTCCCCACAACAGACACTAAATATAGTGGCAGAGCTGGTTTCATGGCCTCATCTTTCCTGAATAAAGTATTTGGTTCATTTCTATATGAAGCAGCACTAGATATACAGCTGCGGGGTCCAGGAGGAGACAATAGGAAGGAAGGAAGGAGTGAATCATCTTCGGATGGAATGCTATATCTGAAGATGATTCAGATTCTGCTTTCATTTCAATCAATCTGTCTAATCTTTATAGATTTTTCATAGAGTTTAAGGCCAGAAGCGACCACTAGATCATCTAGTCTGACCTCTTGCATAAACACAGGCCATTAAATATCACCCATTTATCCCTGTGTTGAGCCCAATAATCTCATACTGATTTATAGCTAGGTTCTTTAAAGTCAATGGGATTGTGTGGGTGAAACGGAGAGCAGGATTTGACTCCACTGCAGGTGGCAGGAATAGAGATCTGGTGGATCCTGCCTGGAGGATATGGAAGCAGAGAGTGCTGCCTATGCTGTGTTGTTCCCTTTTCACCCTGACCTTGAGAAGCCACTGCCCAGCATTCAGTCTGTGGGGAATGGGAACCATAACTTGGAACAGGGTGGGCTAGGGGCTGGAGCTGCACTGCCAGGAATTGTGGAATTGTCTCCTGGACTCAGTGGGATTCCTCATGTAATGTAATGCTGACTGGACCAGCATGATCCTAGACAGGTTCCTAGGGGCAGCGGAACTAAGGGTCCATTGCAGGGGCACTTGCCCGCACTGAAAGATCCTGGAGGCTGATCTATGTTTCCATGTTAATGTTCTTAAACAAGCTGTTCCATCACACATTCTGGAGACCAATGTTCCCTGTAAACTGCGTGCACATATTGGGGGCAGAGGCGAGAGCAGGCCCCAGAGGAGCTGGAGTGGCTGCCACAGAACCTGGGATCAGGCCAGGGGAGCGGGTAAGAACTGAAGTGATGGGAGCAGCTACCCCAGTGAGAGAGCAGATGCTAAAACCACTTTCCAGCCTGGAACTGGCTTCCCCTTCCTCTTCTCCCCATGTCTCACTAGCTTCCCTTGCTCCCATACAGAGTAGCAACCCTACTCCCTCTCCTATCTCTGACACCCCAACCTCCCTCTTCTGCCCTGCTGCCCCAACTCCTCCTGCTCCACATGCAGAGTTTGCACCCTGACACCCCAACCTCCCTGCCCCCGGTTGAGGAGTGGTTTGGTGGGCACAGGTTTGAGGAGTGCACAGTGCAGAGTGGGATGTGTTGTATATAGAAGGAAATGGGTGGCATACAGGCTTGGTATCTTAGTACGATGCTTAGTACATTTAGGTTTCAGTGGGCACCTCCCCTTCCCCATTCAAAGTAAGCTTCTGCCATCTATGCACGTTCCCCATCTGCAACAGGAGCCGCCCCGGCAGGGGTTCAGGGGTGGCAGCCAATAGAAGAACCCAGGGGGTTATCATTAATGATTTGTAAAAAAAAATCTAGTTAGGCTCTGTATAGACAAGCTAGAAGGCAGTCCCTACCCTGAAGAGCTTACAAATTAAGCAGACAACACATTGACAGAAACAAGGTGCTGGAAAGTAATAAAAGCAAGATGTTTGACTGCAGGTGTCCAGTATAGGTACTGGAAAAGTTTGGCCCTGCCTTTACTGAAAGTTTTCACATCGTTAGCCCTATGTACAGAGATGAGAAGGAAATGAATAAACTGTTTGCTGATTTGCATAAGCAGCGCATTGGCCAAGCTCCTGATTTTCAGTGGCAGTAATGTTGTTTTCACTTTGTAATTGGCTTGTTCCGCTTTAGGCTGCTATGGGCTATTGATTCAGGGAGAACGTGCTCTTGTCCAGACTTGTCACCCTAACATGTTGAGGTCTGCAGGAGGGTGAAGCCCACCAGGTAAAAGCCAACAAAAGAGATTTTGCTTTAAGGTAGTCATGGTCTTAATGTATTGGGGAGTCAGTTCTTATGGCAGGAACACTGTCTTGAAAAAAGTTAGCTGGAGCTGACCTTAGGAGAAGCTGGGCTGGAAAAGACCAGTTTTGCCCAGGGGCGTGGAGCTGAAATAGGCCAGACCTGCCTAAAGGATGTAAGGCCAGGCTGGACTAAACACCAGCTGCTCAGAGGGAGGCACTCAGGTTGGATAAAACTGAAGCTACCCAGAGAGAAGCAGCTAGCTCAAACCAGAGCACTGAAGCGGAGAGATCAGCCATGTAACTGTGAGTTTGTGTAGCCAAACCCCCCATATCCCAACTGAACACCTCCTGTCAGACGGGAATTACCCTGGGTTATAGTATGAACTCGATCCAATTTTGAGGTGTGAAGCTTGGGAGTTTCTGGTCTATTTTGTTGCTGTACATATCCAAACAGGTGTGCCTAGGTAACGAGGACAATGCACAGTGTAGTGCCAATGTTTTCACGTTGCTTCTGAAGCATGAGAGTATTGTTTGGCTGAGAGTCACTCGGGCGATAGTGATGGATTCCCCAGTGGCTTTGGAGTAGAAGTCATTGTGTTTGCCTAGGGAGAGACTGGCCAACTCAGACAAGCAGAGGAAAATGGAGGAGGGGAAGCACAAGAGAAACCTGGCTGCCCACTCCCAAGAGGACAAGACTAACTAACTGAGCAATGACTGACCACAGGAGTTTACCCACATGGAGAGATGGGACAGGAGCGTGGTTCCAGCATAGCCCAGGGTCAGGCTTGACAAAGCCCTGGCTGGGATGATTTAGTTGGGGATTGGTCCTGGTTTAAGCAGTGGGTTGGACTAGATGACCACCTGAGGTCCCTTCCAACCCTGATATTCTATGATTCTATGAAGGTCCTCCCCACAGAAACACCATTGAGTGTGGGAGCCCAAACAATTGAAGCACCTCCCCCATCAGGCAACTGTTTTGCATGAGGACAGCCAGGCCACTTCAGACAAAATTGTCCCTATATAGACTGTCTGCAGTTACAGACAGCTCTGGCTAGCCAAATCCAGAGCCAACAAAAGGGGACTGGCGAGACGGGTGGTCCCAGTACAGGTTAATGGAGTCAGAATCCAAGACTTAGTATACTTGGGCTGTAGTCAGACAATGGTCAGAAAACACCTGGCTGGGAGCCAAGGGAGAACCTTTGGGCGTTATATTCCTTCAATGCATCTGTGGGGATTTACATCCATACACCATGAGGCAAGTCCAGCTAACGCTGCAGAATCACACAGACAAAACTCATGGCCCTGAATTTAGCCTCCCCTGTAATAATTGGGCGAGACTGGAAGTTCTCCCAGGAACTGATAGGATTAGGATGAGGGGATTCCCCACAGGGGAAAGAGGTGAAAAGCAGAGAATGCAATGAGAGGAGACACCCCCAAGGGCTGGTTTGGTTTGGTGGAGATGATGACCCTGGAGAAAGGAACATTGACATCATAAGGTAATAGTCCCAACGCTAGTTATGACAACCCAAGGGAAGAGACTTCCATGTCCTCTGGCACAGCCACCATCTTGCACAGAAAGTTCCTTCTGGCTTCAGGTAGGAAAGAAAATATTGCACAGCCATTGCAGATCACCAGCACTGTTCCATTTTGATATTTCACATGGAGCTGAACATGGAAGGAAACTCTCAAGCTCATTCTGAAACTCTCCTGTTACCTGCCCCTGATTGCAGCCCTCAAGTTTGCTTAGCAAGTGACCTTTTGTACCAAGTCTACCTGCTTAGTTCAGCTCAGCTCCACCCCTCGCCATCAGGCAGCGATTAACCACTGAGATTCTTCAAACAAAGCTCCAAGGGTCAGAGCCTTGTGGCCTTTACCAAGGTACCAACAAACAGACCTGTCTCAGCTCCCTGCTCAGAGGCTGGGGCCTAGGCTTAGGTCCAGTTACATGGCCCGTACAGAGAACAAACAGTCAAACAAATGGACCAAACAGCAGATGGACCAAAAGCATAAGGTAAGTGGTGCATTCAGTCTGACACTCAAATTTTGGAGGGATTTGTCAAGCTTCTAGTTTGGTGAAAATATCTGAAGCATTTGGCCTGTGCCATGGCAGTGTGTGCTACACAAGCTGGGACTGCAGGCCCACCGACTGTGCAAGGGACAGAGTCATAAAGAATCTAGGCCGGCTGCAAGGGAGACAGTCCTTGAACTCGAGCCTGCCATTGTCCAGATTCACTTCGAGAAGGAGATAATTAGGACAAAAAATATCCCAAGAACAATATTGAAATGTATTAAGTGTCTCTTATTTTCCCTAAAGGCAGAGAGAAAGGCAGCTGGGAAATGGAGGGGAATCAGGAGAAGAGTAGCCAAGTGGAAAACATGAAGCTTTCAATTTTCTACTGGAGGGAGCTATGGCTCTTTGTCCTCCTTGTAAGACATCAGAGACCAGAGAAAAGAACTTTTGTTTGCGACAACCACATCAGTCCCATTCTGAGCTCCATGCAGCCTGTTCAAGCAGCCCAGCAATGTTCCCTCTAATTTTTTGTTTAAATATCTAAATCTTATTCCTATTGCCCAAGAGAGCTAAGGGGCAACAGCCTTAGACCTATGTTATCTTAGGGGGCCCTGCTGTTTCAGGATTCCTTTGCCCTACACACACATACATGCTGCCCCAACATGCCAATCAGGGAACCAACCCCAATTTCCCATTTGCAGTTCTGTCTTCAGTGGACTAGGTAACAGAATTCCTCATCTGTCTTTTCAGGCAGCCTGCTTAGAAAGTTGGACTTCCAACTCTTCTTCCTGGAATCCTGGGCCCGTGTAAGTCTTTGGATGTGAGTGGCATCAACTGAGGCCACTGAGAATTGCACACGTGTAGGGAAAAGAGGCAATTGTTGCAGTCAGTCGGCATCTAGAGGGTAGGGGTCTTTGGCAAGTAGAGAAAGGGAGAGCTGGATGAGGGCGCCAGACATATTATTTCACATAGATCCTCACAAAACCGAGTAGATGACTCTCCAAAGCACTAAAACAGGATGAATTTAAAGAACAACGGAAGGGAAATGTGTGATGAAGGGCAGGCTGGATTGATTTAAATCAAAGCCATTTAAATCAGCAAGCAGGAAACCTTGATTTTAAGCTTGTTTTGCATTTGTACTTTTTAGTTATTTTCCTAAAGAAAGGTTGATTCTCATTGGTTGGTAACCTTTAAAACATTGATTTGCAACTAAATTCAGCCTTTACATCAAATGTGGTGCTTCCTTCAGGTGGATATACTAAACTATACACATTTATTTAAGCAATTATATAGCCTAACTTTATTCAGATTCTTAATGTTTACATTTTTAATTATGTTAGGAAATGGTCAGTAATACATTTCTTACTTAATAGATGGGGATTAATTTGTTACTTGTTTGATTTGTATCCAGCTCTATTTGGATGGAAATTTGACTTCAGTTAAAAATACACAAAAATAGCATTTATTTTTTGAATTAGTTAAAGCTACCTTAAATCAGTTGGCTACATAAGAAAAAAAATTATCAAAAAGTTTATCAAAACCAATTGATTTATTAAACAAAGGAAGTATTATCTGTAGTTAGTGAATTGATTGTTTTTGGTCATCGTGCTGTTCAAGATTTTAGAGCTAGTAGATTTCATTCTCTCACACCTACTTTTTATTCATAGACTGGGAATGGAAAACAAGGTTATCTGCTTTTTCAACTCACAATTGGTTTCTTAACTTTGGATGAATTAGTCATTAAACTGAACTAGTCGAATAAACTGAAATGAAGAAAATATTCTCATTGCACCTGCAGAAGAGGCTATTGCTTCAAAAGCTGGTTTAGCACTTCAACAAACCTGGGTTCCTGACGCTTAGCTAGTGACTTCCACCAGTTCAATGGTTTCATTTTCTTTAAAACTTGGCAGCAAATATGTACTGTTTAATATTTGTTTAAAATTGAACGTTTAAATGTTTTTAATAGAGTATAATAAATGTAGGCCTTAACATAGGCTGTCATAGCTTCAAATAGATTTATTTGTAAGAATTAACCTGCATTTAATTTAAATTTTTAAGAATCTGATTCTTTTGATTTTAAAAAATCAATTAAAATATTTTTTTATTTACCCTGATTGATGGCTAAACCTCTTCTTGGGGGAAACCTGATGAGAAGCATCTCATTTTAAAAGGATGTTACCTGAAGGAGCAGTATAAGGAGGCTGGAGGGGATTCTCCTGGTAGTACCTCCGTACCTGGGACTGAATTGACTTTGCACATAAAGCAGGTACCAAACCTCAGTCAGTGCATCTTCTCCAAAATTGCAGCACTTAGGAGCACTCCATGAGCACAAAATGAATTTACTGAGCATTGACAAGTAATTCTGTCAACGAGTTTTTGAAGGGCCCTGTTCTCTCATCCTAACTGAGTGCTCGGTTAATACCTCATGACCTTCTTCCTGTGTAATGTTCTCCTTTACAACACTGCCAAATGCCCAATGCCCAAGACTGGCAGCCCTGCAAGGTGGAACTAGGTGTGTCAGGCTGGATTCCTGCTTATCCCAGGCTATCTTCTTGGGAGGATGTTGAGGGCAGGTGGGGAAAGCCAAACTGTGCATTTAAATTGGATCTTACTGTGCATTGTGCTTCTAGTGACAGTGATAAGCCTATAGATTGTTGGCTGACATTGAGAGTTTAGCTTTTCAAGCATGTTCCAAACACTGGCTGAGTTATTTGTTGAGAGATAAATCCCTGACCGCGAGGTCGAGGGATAAGCACTTTGCTTAGTAATTAAGCCACTGCACTGGATAATGTAACATGTTACATCCCTCCAGTCTCCATTTTCTGGGGGCTGCAAAAACAAGAGTCTAGCGATAGCTTTGTTACTCTGGAGGCTGCAGAAGCTGTATTAACCCTTTGGAAATGGTTAGTATATGTGCTCGTCCTCCTAAGCCCATTGATTGCTGTCTGCAATATCTAGGGCTTTTTTTTCTGAGTGGATGTAGCCATATGGTGCAAAAATAACAGTCATTTGAAGGCTTAGGAACATCAGGAATCAAACAGTCCCCTTGTGCCTTGATCCTCTGTGCTAGCTGGCATATATAAAATGCATGTTATGATTCTTTTTCCTCCCTTTTTTATTGATTGATTGATTTAGTGAGTGAGTGAGTGAGTGAATATATTGCTCCTGAAAGTGAATGACCGATCAGACTGACTTCAGCTGGGAATAATGAAGGCAGCTGTTGTGCAAGCATCCTATGCTGCTGACAATGTACCTCAATCATGACATATGGCACTGTTGCTGTCTCAGTCCTGGGCCTCCACACAGCTGTCTGTGTGTACCAAGTGCTAATCTGAATTCTCTCTGACGCAGTATCGCACTCAGATTTGTGTGTGTGTGAGTGCGCGTGCACAGACTGATGAAGGGTGACTCCAATGGGAGTTAGGTGCCTAAAAATAGCTTTAAGGATCTGGGCTGAAGTGCCCAGTCCACCAGTGTGTCCTGTATGCACAATACAGTGACCGTTCCACTCAGTAACTCAAATGACAGACCAAATGCTAAAACATTTACACAAAGTCCAACATGAAATTCAATTTAGAAAAGTTTGTACAAACTCATTCCTTTGTATCTTTATTTACAGCCTGAGGGTTTTCTTACCGATCGGGGACACTTTACAGCAGTGGTGCAAGTAGAAATCATTTCTTGCCGGTACGCTGCACTCATACGAGGGACACAAAAGGGGGCATGTGACTCCTCCCTGCCCTGCCCTCACGCTCTCCCTCTCCCCTCCCCATGATCCACATCCATCCCACATTACTGGGGGGGCTCTGTCCTCCTCCCGTGGGGCCAGAGTGCAAGAGTGCCTCTTGCACTTGAGCTGGCCGCCTCACCCAAGGGCTCGTCCCACTGACCGTAGTGCTGACATTTGGAAATCAGGGTAGTGCTGACTTGCATTCAGACATGAAAAAAGAGAAACATTCACTGTGTGTGCTGTCAGTTCTGCATTCATGGGCTGAAGCGAACCCTTTGTGTTCTCACTGTCCTGGAACCCTTACAGGCCTGCAAAACAACACCTGCAAGCTCATAATATGATACTACTCGGCACTTCTATAGCAACTTCCAACCAAGGGTCTTGGTGCGCTTACCACACACTTCAGCTTCACAACACTTCTGAAAGGTAGAGAAATATTATCATCAACCCCACTTTATAGGTGGAGAAACTGGGTCACACCAATGTTAAATGATTTGCCCTAGATAACATAGGAATCTTGTATCAGAGCTGGGAACAAAACCTAGAATGTCCCACTTTAACCACTAGGCCATCTTCCCTCCTGCAGGTGCTTTTTTTCACATTCCCACAGAAGGCTCTGATGGAGGTAATTTAAATATGGCTGTTCATTGTCCAGCTACTCAGTTTTTCACACACATATCCAGGTATTTGAGAGCAACAAAACATAGAAATAGATAAAAATTATATGCTAATTTGCGCATGTGCAAAATTGCAAGTCCAAGATTAGTGGCCACTGAAATGCTGGCCTTAAAGGCCCCTTTCTGAATTCTTTTGCCATATCAATGTCCTGAAAATGGCCACTAAAAGATATTATAAATCATTGTTCTTATCCAAGACTTCTAAGTAAAGATATGTATGCTGTAAGCCTTTGATTCCTGCTCCTTAACCTCTTTTCTGTAGGGCAGGGCTCTTACCCTGGTGGCTGATGACTAGAGATGGGCCCAACACAAAGCTCCAGCTCTGAGCCCTGCAAATTCAGATCCAAAGCTTGCAGCTGGCTCTTATCTCTGTAATGGGCCAGGATACCAACACCCCTGAACTTTGGGGAAATTGCAGTCCAAACTTTTATGGGCTGGACCCACTCTCTTCACAGTTGCCAACAGTTGTCTTAGGTTGCACGTGACCCTTACCCTTCTCTCTCCAAATGCCAGAGGCTCTACATAAACCATATACTCCACATACTCCATCAGTTCCCATGGAGTTCCCGATGAAACAGCACAAGAGCTGGTTCAAAGAATTCTAGAGCACATCATGAATATGGCACTGGGACTGCACTGTTTAGTGAGGTGAACAAAAAAAACTGGATGTGTGTGGGGGTGTACAATGGGAGAAGGAGGGAGTAATGAGGGAAGGGGAAGCAGATCAAAGGGAGGTTGGACTTTATTTTAAAAATAAAATCCTAAATCAGCTGAACAAGCAGAACTAACGAGGCAAGCCTAGCAACAGCAGGGTGTGCTGCACACGTGAGGGCTCGGCGGTGTGGTGGAAGTCCTCTGATCACAGAGCTGGGAGGTTCCAAAGGGAATTCTGTGAACTCTCACCTCTTCCAAACAAGGCCCCAAGGAAACAATCATGATCCTGTAATAATTAAATAGAATTCCAGTCTAATATTTGTCAAATGCGGAAAGGGCAGGGAGTTAACTGCAAGTTTCAACATTCTCCTTCTTTTATTCCAGCAACCCTATGCACCTTGCTTCCCTGTATTCCCCCTTCCCGTTCCCATCACTCCCCTAGAATTTTCTTCTTCGCAGGGTTAGTGTGAGAGCTGCCTTCTCTGCAGCTGTCTGGAATAGCTTTTCTGTACCTCTCCACTCCATTCCATCTAGTCACAAATCCCATCAGAAAACCTCTCTTCTCTATCACCCGCCGTGCTTCTTAATTTCTCCCTTGACTTCTTATTTATTAATTCTGTTAAGTGTTCTGGGATGGAAATTGTATGAAAAACACTGTGGGGAGAGCTCATTCCGACCCTGCTTACAACACCTCGGAGCTGCTGTGTATTGGATAGCTCTGGTATTTGGCTAAAACACGCAACTTCCATTCGCTGTAATTTCAAGCCTATTTAAATCTCCCACTTTATGGCTTCTCATTCTTCTCCCAGATGCTCAGCAATTCTTTTTCTTTTTCTGAGACTGCATTTCTTCACTTTGCACTTTCTGCCTCCGGCTCCCTAGTGAAAAAAGGGTTGAGCTAAAACCATGCCCTGTATGTTCGACAGAGTGTTTTCCCAACAAAGCTTCCCTGCACACAGCATGCCACGAGGCATCCTACACCTGGGGCATCACAACGTGTTGCCATGGAGAGGAAGATTCAGAAACATAGTGATGGGTCACAGTGTATTTTACACAGCAGGGACTGAGCAGCTTTCCATGAACTCTTATCAAAATGATCTGAAAAGAAGCAGAGGGGTTTGCAGATACCATGAGATGCTGCAGGGATCCCTTGGTAGCTGTATTACAGGCCAATGTCCTTGCAGATGTGGATTTGTGATTCCTGCAGGATCTGACAGAATCTGCATTGCAATGCAATGTTCATACCGAGAGCGGTTTACAGATTTGATGAGATCCTGCAGGAACTATCTGCATTACAAATGGAGTGTCCCCAGCAGGGAGAGTTCTTTAATATCATGAGACTGTGGGCACCACAAGAAATCTGTGGTACAGTACATTGTCCCTTAAAGAGAGGAGCTTTCAAATTCCATCATATCTGTAGGAAAGTGTCTGCGTTACAGCACAGTGTCCCTGCACACAGACAGCTGCAGATTCTAGGAGATTCCAGTGGAATCAGAGCAAATCAGTGTTACGATGCTGTACTGAGCAAAGACGAATGCACAGATTCTGGGAGCTTCTGCAGGGGTCACAGAGAGTCCCTATTACAAGATGGTGTCTTTCCTGCACAGAAAGTGTCCCATACCTTGCAGCATCTAGCAGACACTGTGAATCACAGAGTGTCAGCCACTGTGCATTCTCATGTTGAATGCATCCTTTTACTTAACACAAAGGCAAGTAAATACCAGCAGCTCCCATTAGTATTGTATAAAATTCTGAATTAAGTTCAGAACTTCATGTGCCCTGTCTCTTTATGGGTGGAAAGGTCGCCTCTGTCTCACGTCCATGCAAGAATCTTCTCTGGCCTCAATCCCAGATGCCCATGTCTCATAAAAAAAAGATCCTTTCCCTAATGAAGCATTCAGACCTTGTTCCATTGGGTCAGCACACAATCCAATCCTCAAGAATCCTGTCCCCGAAGTGGAGCTCTTAGACAGGCCTCCTCACCCCCAAGGCATGACAGCCACAAAAAGGGAACGAGGAAGCTCCCTCATCCATGCCAGTATTTTACATACTGCTAAAAACACGGTTTTCTTTATAAATATGAAAGTGTGTGTGTGTGCATGTGTGTGGAGAGAGTTGGATCTCTGAGGCTTCAAACATCGTGTGACTTCATGATCAGAAGACTTTCACTTCACAATGTTCATAACTGCACTGTGATCTGAACACCACTTATGCTGCAGAGAAGAGGGCCAGGTCCTTCCCTGTGGCTGGACCAGAAGAACCCCTGCTGTGGGAGCCCATTCTTGAGGCACACGGAAAAGGTGACATTTTGGGTACAAGTTTGCCTAGTGGTGTGAGCAGTATTTGAATCTGCTTCTTTGGATACACCCTCCTGTTGTAGATCTGATCTACACACAACAAAATTCACCATTTTGAGTTTATAAGAGCTGCTGCACACTCCAGGGATTTGTGCAGGGGCACTTCTGTATTTCTCCTGTGCTGGAGGCATCAGGACCACACTCTTAAGCATGTGCACATGACCCACTCCACACACACCCTGGGTGAAATCCTGGCTCCACTGAGTCAATGGGGACTGGGGTTTCACCTTGTGTTTTGTATTCTGCCTTACATCAACATTAAATCTTGGCCTAAATGCAGGCCAGAGACAGTTCTGCACAGTGAACTTTAACAGGGCAGAGCATGAGCTCGCCCTGAACTGGCTCAATTCTGCTGGTTGCTGAGGACAGGCTGTTTCCCCATGCTCACCCTACACTACTGGTAAGTCTAGTGCCACTGGTTGTGCTAGATCCCCAGTTCCTGTGCTCTGGGAGCACAAAGACTGTGACTGTGGCTGGCCCCAAACCAGACACACAGTAAGTGGAGCTCCTTTTGCACGCTCACCTCCCATCCTCTGGGCGCCTAGGGCCTAATCCACAGCCCTCTGAAGTCAGTGGAAAGGCTCCCATTGACGTCAGTGGTCTTTTGTCAGTCCCCTATTCAGGGCCAGGTGTTGTAAAAAGTTCCAAATTGTGGGGCTCGCATTGTTTAGCACCACATGGCAGATCTTTGTATTGGAATTCTTGAGGGGCAGCTTTTGGTGCTATAGAGTGGAAGACCTTCATTGTGCTTTGGGAATTCAGTTAATGTGGGTAATAAAACTAACAGCTTGCTATTATTTAAAAGCAAACCCAAAGGACAGCATTGCTTTTCTACTCTACTCTGATTCTAACTAAGGTGCTGACTTGCGCATAGATCCCACCAGATCTTTCCCAGTAGGACTGCACTGTAACAGCAGGGGGTAGATGAGGACAAACTGGCCATCACAGGGTGAGCTGGTTGGGGCTCAGCCCACCCTGGACTGGGCTTGGCCCCAATTCCTGGGGCCATATGATGGGATTTTGTGGCTGAGAAGCAGGCCTGCAGGACATAAAGTGCAGCCTGAGCGCAGGGAGACATAAAGGAGCAGAGAGACTCTCCTTAGCTCCCAGGCAGTGCACCTGGATATGGGAAAGGATGTGGTTTATGTGGTGCACTGTTCTAAGAGGGAGAAACAAATCTCATGCTGAAGCAAGGGACTGGAATCCTGACACTGCTGGGAGTAGTTGGTTGATGCACAGGCCAGTCTGTTAGCCTACCAGTTCCCGTTGACTTTCACATTGCCACGGCAAATGGCAGGCTCAGGTTGGGAATAATACGTTTTTAAGGGACTTTTTTCCACACAAAAATTGTTCCTTCTTTTTTGTTTTGGGTGATCTTGCTCGTGCCTCATCCAGTTCACTTTTTGCCTCAAGCTGCAAGGAAATGTCTGGTCTTTGAATTGTGAACATCTGAGAATTCACATTTTGCAGCTGCTTGCATTCAGAATGGGCATTTTTGAGCAGGAAACTTGCAAATCATAGTAAAGTTTTTCTGTTAAGTAGATAGCAAAATGCAATCATCCAACCCCCGCTACTCAAAATAACATGGTTGGGATTTCTTTTGAGGGGAAAAAGGAGAGTGTCTTCTGGCTAAAGCCAGGTGTCAAAAATTCAAGCCCCTGGCCTCCCCCCCAGAAATAAATCATAAAATAAAAATGTAAAAATCATGAGGTTGACTTGATGTTGATTAAGGATGTGGAGAAACAAATCCCCCATCCTTCCCCCTCCAAACCCCCAGAACATTCCCACCATTTCTACTAGCATCTGACAGAGTCTAAACTCTTATCCCCCAGTGCTTGTCTCTCTGCGGTATAAGCACCTGTATACTGGTCCATCCTCCCCAGCTCAGCGGTGCTGCAACTGTTCAGGCAGAAATGTCTGCTTTCCACAAACAGCTCAGAAAGCAGCGTGGAGCACATAGTATTGACAAACCCACCACTGTGCCTAAAAATAAAAAGGCAGATACGTGACTCTCCCATCCTACTCCGTGGATACAGCGCAGAGATTTGAGAATGATGCCCCCTGGGGCTCCTGGAAATTCTAGCAAATGAGAACTAAATCAATGATTCACAGCAATAATCACAAATGCGTCAGAGGTTAGCCTGTGTGAGTCACATTCATCCATGGTGGAACTCCTCTGATGCCAGTGTGGTTACTTCTGGGATGAATTGGGTCCTGCACATTTAACAATTTAAACCCCACAAGGAGTGTTACTGTCTATGTTCATGAAAGTGGTGGCCTAGTCAGACCCAGACAGATGTTGTGCAATTGTCCTCCCCTTCTCCCTCCAAGCACTGCCAATGGACCTCAGTCCTGATTTGCTGCACCATTTCAGTCCAAGCCCCCACCCCCCTGCTAATACATCTCACTCCTGATGTGCAGTGGCCCTGCTCTTCTAGTCCAGGGCTCCCCACAGGGCTTTGCCCATGCAACTACATCTTATGGTCTTCCATATAAGACTAGGGAAATCTTATACGCCCCACAGGTGTTGCTGGACTTTGGCACAATGCAGGAGAGCGAACGATGGGAGCTTGACTCTAAATCCTTGATTCTCCAAGACAGTGCCACCTGGAAAGCAGGGTTCAGAACTGCCGCTATCACGTGGAGCCGGGCCCCCCTTAACAATTAGGAAAGGCATCAGTTAGAGCACAGGTTGGGAGGTCAGGTACTCCAGAGTGATAATCCCAGCTGTACCACTGACTTCTAATATGGCCTTAGGCAAGTGCAGTAATTTAACTCTCTCTGCTTCAGTTTCCCCATCTGTAAAATGGGGACAACAATACTTATCTACTTCACAGGAGGGTTATGAGATTTGCTCTAGGACAGTCTGTAAAGTGCTATAAGAATACTATGCATGGTATTAATGGTATTATATCATACTACAGTGGTATTTCCCTTCCAGATCTGTGTTCAGTGGCAGACAGGACTCATTGACTCATAGACTCATAGACTTTAAGGTCAGAAGGGACCATTATGATCATCTAGTCTGACCTCCCGCATGATGCAGGCCACAAAAGCTGTATGCAAAATTACATGGCAACTGGTATGGATTCTTTTGGGCCAGAAGCTGGCACAAACACGATCATGTTGCGCAGAAAAGCTGTTATCATCTAAAGGGATAACAATTTACATGGGAATGGATTCAAGATGCAAAATTCAGATCCAGACCTAGCTTTTTAACACCTTTCAAGGTTTAGGGGAATTTGGCATTTTAGGTTATCCTATTATAAATGTTGAGACCCAGAGTCCTTACCTAGGAAAAAATCCTATTAATGTCAATGGGAGTTTTGCTGGAGCAAGATCTTAGTGGTTTGACCCAAAGAGACTAACTGTGAATTTCACATCTGGATTTGTGTTTTGAACACACCCCTAGGTTAGGTGTGTTTGGATCTGAGGTGTTGGTTGAGGCCTATTTTGACACTACACCTCTACCCCAATATAACGTGACCCGATATAACACGAATTTGGGGATATAACGCGGTAAAGCAGTGCTCCAGGTGGGTGGGGCTGCGCACTCCGGCAGATCAAAGCAAGTTCAATATAACGCAGTTTCACCTATAACACGGTAAGATTTTTTGGTTCCCGAGGACAGCGTTATATCGGGGTAGAGGTGTATTTTAAATAGGGCTGGGTGAACTGCTCTGGGTAAACTATGAACTGCATATGCACACGCACTCTCATATACCCCTTTTAGACCTGATTCGCCGCCCACTTACATCAGTTTGACATTGGTATCCCTTTGGCCCTGAACCTTAATCTAAACTCAAACCAAACCCTGAACCTTTTTGGAAGGGGAAACCAGTCCTGTTACCTTTTTATCTGGTATTCATTTCTCTTTCTGACGTGCTACCTTCACACTCGCAGGTTCTGACCAGGTCCAGAAGGACTGGAGTAGCTCTATGGCTATTTTCTTGACACTTCCACTCTGACCAAAAGCAGGATGTGCTGGAAATGTCAAGAGCAAGCCTGTTCGGTATGATTTGCAGCCCAGTTTTCCAGATTCCAGAGGTTGGGCTAACCAGCCAGCCCTTTGGGTATTACCTGAACTAGCCTTGCTGAGATTCCCCCATCAGTGATTGTATGGCACACTAAGCCACATCCTGCTTCCACTGAAATCAGTGGGAGTTTGGCCAGTTATTTCAGTGGGAGCAGGTTTAGACTCTATGTTCTTCCTTGATCTGGTTGTGTAAAACATTTGAAAAATGGGTTGCAATAGATAAGCAGTAACTTTATTTCCTAAGTGTTTTGGGGACTATCCACTACCAAGGATCTTCCCTTTTCTTGCCTCCCCGCTGTGTTTTCCCTTGGTCGCCCCTCCCCTTCAAAACCGCATGCCAGGGTAATCTGCTTTCATCAAGGGAGGTGCACGGTTGCTGCAGGCCTCAAGAATTGCAGAATCATTCTAATTTTTTCATGATGACTCAACATGTGGCGTGTGCTACTTGTAAGGGGTTCGAGCGTCCTGCAGCGACTTTCATAGCCTATAAATGCAGCAGGCCGTGAGGCTGCATTGCAACACAATGACATTTGCATGAAAGGTAATGATGTTGCACTAAAACATCATCAGGTTGTACTGTAATATGCCCATGCAATGTAAATATCACGGGGCAATTTTCAAAGGAACCACACGGGGGCTGGACACCTATCTGCCCTTTGTGCTTATGAAAATCTTCCCCCACAAAACTGTGACAGCCAGGGCTGGCTCCAGGCACCAGCCAACCAAGTATGTGCTTGGGGCGGCTCCTGGTAAGGGGCGGCCAATATTGGGATAGCAGGGGGCGGCGGGGGGGGGAGGGGTGTTCCGGCGGTGCAGTGCTCGGCGGGGGGTGTTCGGCGGTGCGGCGCTCCGCGGGGAGGGGTTCGGCAGTGTGGCGCTTGCTGGGGGGTGTTCGGTGCCGCTTCGCGCGGGGAGGGGTTCCGGCAGCGCGGTGCTCGGTGGGGGATGTTCGGCAGCGCAGCGCTCAGGGATGTTCGCCGAGCGCCGCGCTGACGAACACCCCCGCCGAGCGCCGCGCTGACGAACATCCCTGAGCGCTGCGCTGCCGAACATCCCCCACCGAGCACCGCGCTGCCGGAACCCCNCAGCGCGGCGCTCGGCGGGGGGTGTTCGGCAGCGCGGCACTCGGAAGGGGGTGTTCGGTAGCGCGGCGCTTGGCGGGGGGTGTTCAGCAGCGTGGCACTCGACGGGGGGGGTTTCGGCGGCGCAGCGTTCGGCGGGGGGGGTTGGCAGCGCAGCACTTGGCGGGGGGTGTTTCGGCGGCGCAGGACTGCGCTGGGGGCGGGTACGGCGGGGTGGCGCTTTTTTTTTGCTGCTTGGTGTGGCAAAAAAGTTAGAGCCGGTCCTGGTGACAGCTGAATTTCTTTCCCGTACACTAGCTCCCAAAGGCCCTGATTCAGCAAGTCACTTAAACATATGCTTAAAGTTACATACTTTGTTGAGTTGGGGCCAAAGCTCGCAACAGTTTGCAGTCCCCTTCAGAGCTCATCTAGATGTCTCCTAGGTGGGGGAGCTCTGCCAGCCATGTGACATGCTGCTAGTGCCCCACCAGGGGAGCACTGCCTGATGCCTCCACAGCATTTCCAGCCTGCACAAACTCCTGAAACCGGTGACTGAAGACGTGCAGGAGAGTCTGCCATACTATAGAGAAGAGAACTAGCCACAAGGCTGCAAAGCTGTATTCTGTATGAAAACTGGCATGGTTATTGGCTCTATAGCTCATCACTCCCAGGTAGTTACAGCTCTCCTCACCGCAAAGATGGATATTTTATGGCAGTGGTTCTCAAACTTTTGTACTGGTGACCCATTTCATATAGCAAGCCTCTGAGTGCGACCCCCCCTTATAAATTAAAAACACATTTTTATATATTTAACACCATTATAAAATGCTGGAGGAAAAGCGAGGTTTGGGCTGGAGGCTGACAGCTCGCAATCTCCCATGTAATCACCTCATGACCCCCTGAGGGGTCCCAACCCCCAGTTTGAGAACCCCTGTTTTATTGTTTTACTTTGTTGTTTCCCCCTTCTCTCCTGCTTTTTTTTTAAGGCTATTAAACACAGTATCACAAAATAATGTTATAACACTTACTTTCTGACAACCAACACAAGCAAGAAAATTCACAGACAAGTGGAAACTACCAAAATCAAATCTCCTGGTTAAGGGTGCAATCACTGACAGCAGGGGTCAGGGAGGATGGTCTTTCCCTATGTTCAGCACTGCACAATCAGCTAGCGTTAGGGGGAGAGGAAATGTTATTTCTCTTAAGCAGTAAGTAGTGACTCTAGTAGAGGCAGCAGCCTGAACTTGATGGGCCAATGGTCTGATCCAGGATAGCAAATCTATGTCTCCTAAATTTCCCAATCCAGTCTAGGCCTTGTAACACATAAAGGGAAAATTTCTCCTCTTGGATCTACCATATTCTGCCTTCATTGTGTGGCTGGAATGTCCAACTTAGGTCAATAGGAATTTTACCATGTAATGAGCGCAGATATGCACTGTGGACAACAGAGCCACACCAGAGATTCAAGAAGAGAATTCTGGCCATCGTGTATCTTTTTCATATCCATGCAGTAAAAAAGCACACAAGCATGAGAACCTTCATATTATTAAAAGGTCTTTTTCTATCATGTTGTTAGGTATACAGTGATGTGGGTGTATCTCTTCTTCCAGCAATACTGGCTTGAGCATGTTGTCTTAATCAGGCAACAGTCCCGTTTATGTCAGTGGGGAGAGTTTCTCCAGATAGCATTTGTATCTAAAGTCCAGAACACTCTGTGTATATTCACAGTCTGCAAATTCTAGCCAGATCAAGAATGATCACTAATAATCAGTCCAGCGGTGATCAACTGGACGTTAGAGAGGGGTCCAAGTCTCAGAGTTTGATTCTGGATTTGAACTTAGGGGTATTTGGGTCTGGGTTTTGGTTTGACACAGTAGAGAAAGGGGTCAGTTGTGAAATTTGGCTCTGGCTTGAGATGCGGCTCTGGATCTGAGTTTTCCTAATGTTTGGAAATTCAGAGGTGAGATTTGGTTCCAGCATATCTGTAAGGAAGATAACCACCCAGTACTTCTGGCCACAGAGACCCCCTGACAATGGTAATTGTTTTTTATTTTTTTTAAGTTCAGATATTTAAATTGTGCAGGGATCATTAGAATATGCAAGAAAACATGTCTAATGGCAAAATCTTAGGATTATAATAAAAGAATAGCTCATGATATGGTTGCGTTTTATAGTCCTAGTGAAGGACCAGCAAAGGTCATCCTCCTTTTTTTGGCTTGGCCATTAGGGGCACAAAAACCATTTTCCACCGTGGGCGGCAGAAGGGCTAGGGCCACTTCTGACTTTGAACATCTCAATACTGAAGATACAATTGGTTTCATTTTACCTGTATTTGGAGACCTAATTCTGCTCCCACTGAACTCAACAAGAAGCAGGAGCAGGCTCTAGGAGCCTCTCTCAGGCCTCTGCCCAGCTTGCTGACATGCCCTTCGATGCCACAAGTTTGAGCACTTCTGAATTTAAGCTACTTGGGGCCTTGATTAAAGCCCATTGAAATCAATGGAAAGACTCCCACTGACTCCAATGGGCTTTGGATCAGGGCCACTACATTTAGAAAGTATATACATTCAGAGCAGAATGACACCTTTATGGACTGATTACACTTTCAGCTACTACAGACGCTCCCCAACTTACGCAAGCGTTCCGTTGCGGAACGCCTTGCGGAACTCGAATTTTGCGTAAGTCGGAAAAGTATACCCAACAATTATGCAAAAAACCCACCCCTCCTATTTCTAGCTTACGGAACTTTTTCCGTAAGTACGGATTTGCATAAGTCGGGTATGTGTAACCTGGGGGGCGTTTTGTATTATGTATTGATTTTACTGTCACATTCAGCATTGCTTACTTCCCCCATTATATCTGCTAAAATGATCAGCAACAGACTTTAAAAGTGACCCCCAGTGAGCTGAATGGGGTACCTACCTCTCTGTCATTGTTTCAGGCCTTCTGTAGTCCCAGAAAAAAACAACACTGCATTCGATAACCTTCCAAATGTGATGTGAGTCTTTCTCCTCAGCCGAAAGGGCTAGAAACAAGGATGAAATCCTGGCCCCATTGAAATCAATGGGCATTTTGTCATTGACTTCAACAGGGCCAGGATTTCACCATGACTCTTTTTTGTAATGAAAGCTTAGATTGTGCCCAATTTGTATATGTCACTATGTCCATATCAGCACATCATGTGGGCTACATCTGTCTCATATGTTTGAAACCCCTGCTTTAGACCTTTGCAGCTACTAGGGCATGGTGGTGAACTTAAGTACAAAAAATAGGGTTCCTTGCTTGGCTTTACACTCTCGCACAGGAGAAATTTGCCCTATTTTAATGTTCAAATTGACAAATGTACCAAGCAATGGGGGGAGGGGAGAGAATCCTTTCTGGGCATAGCAATCCAGCAGTGTCCTCCCTACGTTTCTGAATATTCTTGCCATTTGGTATAAACTGGTGTTTTCCAAAGGCAAAAGTAATTCCTGGCAAGTATATTTTACTTTCTTATTAACTAAAACAAAGACATTAAATAAATACATATAATTATAAATAAACATTAGTAATACTTTGCACTTCTTTAGCACCTTTCATCTAAACATCTCAAAGTGATTTACAAAGTTTGCGGGTTATCCCCATTTTACAGATGGATAAACTAAGGAATAGCAAGGCTATGAGCCTGATTCTGCTTCCTTTTAAATCAGTGCCATTCATTTCCATGGGAGCGGGATCTGGCTCTAAGGATACATCTACACAGCAGAAAAACAACAAAAAACAAAACCAAAAAACCCACATAAGTGAGTCTCAGAGCCCAGGCCAACTGACTTGGAGTCATGCTGCAGGGCTACAAATAGCAGTGTAGATTTGGGGCTTGGGCTCTAAAACCCAATGGGGGTGGGAGGGACTTGGACCCTGGGCTTCAGTGCAAACCTGAATGTCTACACTTGTATTTTTAGCCCCGCACCACGAGCCCTGCAAGCCCAAGTCAGCTGATCCAGGCCAGCCTCGGGGTTTTTACTGAAATGTAGATGTACCATAAGCAACTTGCCCAGTGTTACACAGCAAGTCAGTGGCAGAGCTGGGAATAAAATCCACGTCTCCTGACTCCTAATCCCCTTCTGTTTATACTAGACAATACTGTCTTTCTTCCCAGTGATCCAGAGGGAGGAAATACCATAAGACTCGGTACAAACCACCCACCCTCTTCACTTCCAACACTGTTTTTTATACTATTTCCATGGTTCGTACCCTGGTAACATTGGTCTAACATTATCATTGCCATTGCCATTAACATAACATCCTCTTTAAAAACTTTTCAGATCTGCTGCCATCTCAAGAAAAACTTTGAAGAGCATTCTATTTAGAAATGAATCTGTGAAATGTAACACATATTTTGTCTTTCTGTTCCCCTGTATTTTGTATTATTAGAGCCATTTGTATGAACACAGGAGCTTTGCCATTCCTGCTGCTTCTCTCCCATCTGAAGTGATCATGTTCTGTTTGTGACATCATCACCATTTCCACAGCAACCTGATATGATGTCACAGACAGTCGAGTATACCTCCATTTATGAACAAACTACTGGTGCACCACGAACTTGTAAGAAACATGGCAAAGCTTTCTGTATTCGAGCAGCTATGTTTTCATAACAATAACTAAGGAGAAAATAAATGCAGAAAATCTGAGCAGAATGATCTCTCTATATAGAATGTTTTCCATGAGGTGTGAGAAGGCTTTTCACAGTCCCAGTTCCTTAACAGCAGGACTCATTCCACTGTACATGATATCTAGTTAGAGTTGTGAAAATGCCACATTCCTCTGCTGAGTGAATCCACAACAAAACATAATTTATCCCCGAATGTGCATTTTTTTGTTTTACTTGTCATAAAGAACAGAACGTAATCATTAGCACCAATGGACAACTAAATGTTGTAATGTTTAGTAAGTCATGATTAGAGCTGGGTGAACTATTCACTGCAAATAATTTACTTGACAAATTTAATCCCCTTTTCTTTTGACAAATGATTGTAAACAGGCAGGTTTTCAGAAGTTTGTTCATTTTCTGACCTTATTCAATGAATGGTTTGTGCAAACATATTTCAATCTATGGATTGCTCATGAACCTTTCACCATAACTATCATATCAAGTAATAGTTATTCATAATTTGCTATTAAAGCTGTGTGATTGGTCACCTAAGTCACATGGTATTATTTCTGCTCCCTGATTGGATAACTCCATAACACATATAGAGCTTTCAAGAAGGCCACACAATCACTTCCTGTCAAATGCCCCAGGAATGCATATTTGCAATAGTATTTGTGATAATTTCCCTTTCTGCAAACATTCTTGCAAAACAAAAATTCCTTTGTGCGATCATCTGCGGAAAGTGAATACCATCATCAAAGGGAACTCTGGGGGTTTATTTGAGTAAATGTTGATTTGCGGCATCTGCCCAGCTATGGTTATGATATCATCTTGCATGGTGTTAAAAAAATCTTGTAATAGGAACCTCTTTCCACATTTTACATCAGTAGTGGATAAAGTGCAAACCATGGGCCAAATGCACCCCAGGGAGTTCTATAATGGGGCCATCCTCATCTTTAGTATGTAAGCATGACACAACGAGAAGACAATTCCCAGCCTCTTGATCCAAGCTGAAAGTCACTCAAATTGAAATGAAGTGTTACATGATGAGATGTACTCTCTACTGTCTGCCCTTGTCATAATAAAGATGAGGGTGACTGCAATTTGCTCCATTTTAGGCAAATTTGAGGTGGGCCACAGGTTTCTGGGAAGTTGCCTTTGCAACCCAGAGTTGAGTAAATTTGTGTGCTTCTGCTTTAATCCTTGAACATATCTTTGTGTAGAGTGTGGATGGGGTAACTTCTCTTCTGGAAGGGATAACAAAGGTCAGTCTCGTAAAATAACCCCCAAAACAAAAGCATTTTTAAAAAGGTATGTGAAATAGCTGCCACGGGGTTTGTGCTGAACCCTACTCCCCAAAAAATAATAAATCAGGGTTAAAAACTGAAATTTTCTAATATGAAAGAGCTTTCTAATGTGTTCTGATGGGCACCAGATGATGTATTCCCCACTTATCCACAGAAAGAAAAGACCTTTCATTTTTTATCCAGGCTGGCGTGCAATTCTGCCTCAGAGACCATCTTGTCAAAGGTGCGCATGTTTGTTTCCTCACGCACCTTTTCCCGGACGTGGAAGGATGCCCGGGCGACCGACCTTGCATTTTCCAGGACAGTCTTCTTCTCCTTGAAGATCTGCTCACTCCTCTCCAGCTTCCTCTCAATGGACAGGAGGATCTCCCTGCGTCGGAAGTCCTCGTACTGCTCCACCTTCTGCTTGTTTACCTTCTGCATCTTCTCCTTCTCCAGGCGGCTGAGGACCACCTTGCGCGCTTTCTGTTGGACCACCTCCTCAGCCACCTGGGCAGCATGGTGGAGTTTCCTCTCTGTCGCTTTGGCCAGGGCCTCCAAGTGTTCCTTCTGCTCTCTCTCCTTCTTCTCGGCTGCCAGCTTGGCTCTCTGGATTTGCATCTCCTCCCGCTTAGCTTTCTCCCTTAGCTCTTGGTTCCTCTTCTCAATTAGGTGCTCATAGTTCTCCTGGGCCTTGTGCAGGTTAACCTCCAGGGAGGCCTTTAGCATCTCTTTCTCCTCTGCCTCTTGCCTGACCAGTTCCTTGAACAGGGCCTCATGCTTCAGCTTCTCAGCTTGGTTGAGCAACTTCTTTTCCTTCTGCAGCTGCAGCTCCTTCTTCAGCTTCTTCTGTGAAGCAGTGGACAGCTTCTCCTGCAAAAGCTGTTCTTCTCGTTCCAGGAATTCTTTCTTGTCTTCTTCCTTTACCTTCAGGTTGTGCTCTTGATGGAGCTTCTTCTGCTTGTCTTCCAGGATGGTCCTCTCTAGCTTATCCCTTTTCATTCTGTCTTGCTTCTCCGCCTGCTCCCTCCACCTCTCTTCGTACATCAGGCACTGCCTCTGCTTCATCATGGTAGCCTCCTTCTGTCCTTGGGTCAGCTTCCCACGGCGCTTCTCAACCTGGGACTCCCACATCTTTTGGCACTGCAGTAGAGCTCTCTGTTTCTCTTTCTCTTCCTGCTCCTTCTGCTGCTCGGCCCGTCGCCGCTGGCTGTCCCACTGGAGGTGGGCGGCATACCTCTGCTCATTCAGGATGTTCTCCTCCTGGTGCTTGGCTATCATCAGGGCAGCTATCTTCCTGTCCCTCTTGGGCACCTCCTTGAGACCTTTCTTCTTCTTCACCTCCTTGACGATCTTCTCCACTTTTTTTGTGGTCTGTGGGGAGTGGCTCAGATCCCCCAGGCTGAAGCTTCTGCCCACCAGAGAGTTCATGGCAGCCACTGCCCTAGTCTGAGGGGTCCCCTTGAGCCACTTGTCCCTAAAGCTTTCTCCGCTGTAGGACGATGATGCCCCTGATTCAGAGGAGGTTTTGGTGGAGAACCCCTCCCTCCGTTTCTGCAGCGAGTCCAGGGAGTGGCTCTTGGTCTTGGGCCCAGTAGGAGCCCCTGCCCCTGGGGCTAGGGCGCAGCTCCCATTGGTGGTGGTTTTGAAGGAGATCCTGGCAGCTGGGGATGAAGGGAGGCTGCTTAGCATGAGGGGAGTGAAAATCCTTCTCTTCTCCTCTCGGATAATCCTTTCTCTTTCCTCCCGGCACTGCTGCAGCTTCCTCTGCCGGTCCATCTCGTAGACCTCGTACAGGCCGGCTGCCACCCGCATGGACCTGCCCGGGGCCTCCTTCACCAGCTCACTCAGGGCCCTGGGCAGCAGCTCCACCGGCTTGACCGCACACCGGGCGCACGCTTCCAGGGAGCGGGGGCTGGTGAGCACGTAGCGGCTGCCCTCGGCCTCCGGACAGTCGAAGTTGAAGAGGTCCAAGTGCAGCAGCGGGGACTGCTCGCGGCGTCTCCCCGGCTCCCCCGCGGGCGTTGGCGGCGGCGGACGCGGGGCCCCTTCGCCAGCTGCTGCCGGGGACGCCCCATCTCCAGCTGCGCCGCCTGGGTCTGTGCATTTCTCCTCGCCCGGCTCCGCCGCCGGATCCACCATGCCTGACCCGTCGGAGACTCTGCAATGAAAAAAAAAAAACAAACCCACCAGGGGGATAAATCATACAATACCCCGGCCAGCCGATTTAATCCACGCGAGGATTAACCGGGCGCTGCTCTCACGCACACAAAACTGATGCAACCCTGAGCAAAGAGGCAAAGCGAAGAGGAAAACAGCCCGCGGTCACTGGAGGCACAGTACAGCCTGTGTGTGTGTGTTAATTTCATGCAGTAACATTTCTGCTGGAAGTTGCAAAGTCATAACTAGAGGCACATGAAAGGACCAGCCGCCCAGGCAGCATTTGGGATGCAGGCTTCTCAGACTGGGCGGGTTTATTTGTGCAGGGGCCAAAGGCACTGGCTTTTAAGTGTCATGTCCCCTCTCAGACATTAACCTTGGGCAGAGGGGCAGTGAGAAGGAGGGTGACAAGCCAAGCTGCAGTTCGATTCTTATTCCTAAAGGAGGGGACGGCTGGCAAAGGCATTGTTGCACACCGGATCAAACAAACAGCGATACCAAGCAAACACCCTTTCGCTTTCTCAATGCAACATTTCCGCTCTCCTTATTCTGTGGCTGGAATGCAGCGCGAGGATACGGACCATGCAGAGCCTCTGCTAACAGACTGCCTGGCAAAAAGCCCCTGCTCTTTCTCCGCCGAGCACAGAAGCATCATCCTGCGACACGGAGAACATCCCTCCCCATGCATGTGAGCTGTGACTCCAGGCTAATGCCCCTGGCTCCCCCCGCCCTAAAACAAACCCCAAACAAACGTGCATCAGCCTACGTCTGCAGACGACATGCTAAGGCTTAAACGTCCTCCCTGGATCATTCAGGATAGAGCGGAATTGTGGATGTCATTCACTTACGGCACTTTGCTTTGGCTCTTTCAGCGGCAGGCGGAACCGTGGGCTTTTGTCCCCTTGCCTCCTCCTCCTCTTCAGTAGATGTAACAAGCTGTTTAGTGCTGGATCAGGTTACTGGTGGTAACAGCGGCAGCTGCCCCTCCATGGCTCCCAGCAAACCCTGCGCAGACACTTCACCTAAACACAGGAGGAGGGGGCAATCTCAGGCATTCTATTAAGGAGACAGATAGTTACACCTCTGACCTCTCTTCTCTGCAGCCTCCAAAATCTTGCAATTTACCTCGGTCTCCTTCCCCAGCTATCCTTGGTAGAGGCTGGGATTTGATGAGAGCAAGGGTTGGCTGAAGAAGGGGAGGGGGGAACAAACCACCCACAACCCCAAACTGCTTCTCTTTTCATGCCGGGGGACAAAAAGAAGGGACAATGAATAAATGATGAGCAGTTCTCCAAGTAGCACTAGGGTCATCCTGTCTGGCAGTTGTAGTATGGGGTGGTTTAGGTGAAGGAGGTGACTAATTTCACGAGCAAATTTATTAGCTTCCCAGGGTTTCCCCTCCCTCTTTTTTTTAACTCTTTAGAATGCTCTGAAATAAAAGGGCCAGGTGCATTCTTACTGGAGAGAGTCATTGTGGTGTAAAGCAACAGCTGCTATCCTGCCAATTCCATAAAGTGTATGTGTGTATGTTTACCTATGAATGTTTTTTTTTAATCATATTACTGTAGTGCATACAGGCCCCAGTGGAGGTCTGGGCCCCATTATGCCAAGCTCTGTATATATACTTAAAAAGAGACAGTCCCCACCCCCAAGATTTTATAGACTATATAGAAAAGACAGAAGAAAGTGTGGAGGAAAGGCAGGACTATTAACCTCATTTTACAAATGGGGAACTGAGACACATGGAGATTAAGTGACTTGCCCAAGGTCCCAAAGGGAATATGTGGCAAAGCTGGAAATTAAACCAACATCTTCTGAGTCCCAGTCCAGTGCCTTGACCACAAGACCTTACTTCCCGTACTAAGAATGTTATCTACTGTTACTTTTATTCCATTTTTGCTTACTGGGGAGAGAATTGAGGGGAAATAGCTCACTATGTAAATATATTGTAATAAATCTGAAGCCTCCTTGGACTTAATGGTTATCACTATTCAACTTGTCTTGGCTTCACTGTCACCTCTGAGATAAAGAGCTTCCTGCTATAAAAGCACAGTTGAATGTATGGGGAATCTCTGCTAGCTGTCTGACACAGCTAAGCAGTTCTGATTCTATCCAATAGAGGGGCAGTAGTAAACATACTAGCCAGTTCATTACAACCCTTAATGCTGTTAATCAACTTGCCATTTAATTGATACATTTACAGTTTAGGGTTACTTGAAGAACATGTGACCAGTCAAATGACCTCTAGGACAGCCCCAATTTAAGGGTAAAGTGTAGCTTAAGGGTCAAATATGGCCCACAAAGGCCTAAAATGCAGTCTGGGACTGCCCTCTCCTTGTAACAGCAAGGTAAGGACTAGTGACCAACTGCAGGTTGTTATTGCTGGTGCACTAAGATAACAAACACTTTTGACCTGTCTGCTTAGGGATTTCTAGCACACCCACACCAGGATACCAAGTAAGTAGGTGGCAAACTCTACCAACAAACAATACTGATTTATCAAATCTAATGGATTTATCATTATAGTATCTAGGTGACAATTGTAAAGATCAGCAACCAGATTCACACGTAAATTGTGAATTCTTCAGGACACGACAGTGTGCTCAATGCCTCGCACAGCGAGGGTTGGGCCTGTAGGTGCTACCATAATGCAAATAACTAGTAAAACTAATAATAATAGATGCATTGTTACTGCCTAACTAGGACTATATTCTCTGCCTCATGAAAAATATTAGAGTTGCATGTGTTTGTGTTTTGATATAAATCTTATGTACATTGATATGCAAATTTATACATGGATCTTTGAAAGTTGCTATTGCAACCTTCACTGTTGCCTAGTTTGGGCCTTGTTCCTTCTGGTTTACTTATGGACCTGCTTTACACAAGGAATACTAAAAGCAGCCTTCTGTGTCTTTATGAGGTATTAGTATGCACAGTCTGCTCACAGGGCCATATTAATATCTCTCTAGAGGACTAATGGAGACCAGAGACTGAATGCTCAAGGGCACTCTGGAGGGATTGAAGAGACACATTTCTGTCACTGATCCTTTTTATTTACAGTATTTATTTATGTATTTACAGAATCATGGGGCCTATTTCTCTTTTGCCCTGCACCTTGTGTAGTCATTTATACACTAATCCAAAGTGGAGATAAAATGCTAGTAATCTGCTTTGGTAGCATTTTACAGCACTTTTGCACTGGGGTAAATCACAGCTCAAGGTGCTGGAAAATGCAGAATCTGGCCCAGAGAAGCTAGCGTTGGAAAAAGATGTATTAACACAGCTAGTCCATCTTCCGGCCAGTGTACAGCTGCTCTGTATTGCACATTTATTAGCATTTTGTCCAGTCTAATTTTACATTTGCCAGTGCATGGGACTTCAACCATTTCCCTTGGGAAACCATTCCACAGAGATCTCATTGTCAGGATGTTTTCCATTATATTCAGCTTAAATTTTCCCTTTCTTAATTTGTGGTCACTCGTCTTAAATAAGTGTCCCTGTCCCTTTTTATTATGCTCAAATCAGTCCTCCCTTCGTTTGTGTTTACACCTTTCCAATGTTTGTAAATTGTTTTCATGTTCCCTTTTAGTTGGCCCTTAGCCAAGCTAACTATGTTATCCTCATAAATCAATCCCTCCAGCCTCGGATGACCAGACAGCAAGTGTGAAAAATCGGGACGGGGGTAATGGGGGGGTAATAGGAGCCTATATAAGAAAAAGACCCAAAAATTGGGACTGTCCCTATAAAATTGGGACATCTGGTCACCTTACCCCAGCCCCACAATCGTTTATCAGCTTTTTCTCTGAACTCTCTAATTTGTCAATATCTTTCTGATAATTAGATGCCCAGAACTGAACATGGTATCCCATGTGCTGTCACACCAGAGCTACCTGGAGAAGGACTGTTACCTCCCTGCTTTGTGGCATGGTGCCTCTGAATGTACAACCCGCGGTTGCATTGGCCTTTTTCTCTCCAACATCACCCTGCAACTCAGATCTCATTTGCTATGATTCCTACATTTTCTTTCAACGTTACTGCCTCTCAGGTCTCTCCCTTCCAGTGAATATTTGGTTTATGGTTATTTCCCCATCAATGTAATTCCTTACATTTTCCAAGCTGAATCACGTCTCAGTATTGTCTGGATTTTCTACTCTCCCTGGGTCTCTCTGGGTACTGACTGGGGTTCACAAATCCTCCCATCTTATGCCCAGACTATTCCTGTCCCTTTCATGGGTATGTGGGGAAGATAGAAGGAGCCCCCTTGCCTCCTTATGCAGGATGTAATATGATTGCACTCCCTGCAGTCTTCTTATACCCCCACAGGGACCAGCCACCACAAAGGGGGAAGGCAGTACACAGAGTCATTCCCCCATCCCTGCCTAGGCCAGGAGAACATCCTGCATCTTCCTAAGGGGTAGTAGAGTGTGCACAATCCAGCATAATCCCTCCTAGAGCTGCCCAGGGGGTGATACAGCTGCACCCCACTCCAAGATGGCCTATCAAACACAATCAAGCGTTGTGTATCATAGGCAAGTTTGATTAAAATGGTGCTTGCTCCCTTTTCTAGCTCTTTAATGAAGATATTAAATAAGACAGGACCTCAGGCCTATCCCTGCGATACCCCCGCGCACACACAGACACACACACCCCTTCTTCCAGTTCAATCAGTTACTGCATCTCATAACCCTTTGTTTACTGTTGTGCTGTCAATTTTCAGTCCACGTAACGGTGATCATAGCCAAGCTGCTTTGAGCTAACATTGAGAGTGAGATTCAGTCAGACACCGTATATAATGCTTTTTCAGTCACAGAGGAGGGAAACGCCGCACACAAGTATCAGAGGGGTAGCCGTGTTAGTCTGAATCTGCAAAAAGCAACAGAGGGTCCTGTGGCACCTTTGAGACTAACAGAAGTACTGGGAGCATAAGCTTTCGTGGGTAAGAACCTCACTTCTTCAGATGCAAGTCGCACACAAGAACATTGGTGTAGCCAGACTACACAAAGGAAAGGGATGAGCTGCCAGGTTCCAGTTGGAGAGAATTTGGCTATTGTGTCTCCTTTTATTTACTCCTTTGGTTTGCCCTTTGTTTTTCTCTCTTACCACTTTACATTCTGTCTCCAGTCCTGGCCATCTTTTGCGTCCTGATACTTGTGTGCGGCGTTTCCCAATGCTGGCAGTCTTGTGGCTGCTCACTACCAGTACACACTTTTCCCTCAGAAAGACATGCACCGAGCTGGTTGGTCCCTTTTCCCTCCTCCCCTATGTAACTTCCCCTTTGTCTGTTTCTCAGTCCCCAGGGCCTAGTTTGCCTATTCAGAAAGAATCCATGTTATTGTGTCTGCAGGCCATGCCTGACTTCAAAGGGAAATTGACCAGCTGTGGTAACTGCTCTGTTCCCCTGCACTCACAGCAGAGCAACTCCACATAGCAAGCATAAGCTGCGCGTGACTAGGGCTCGAGGGGGCTGACATCATAGGTGCTGGAACTAGGGGTGCTGCTGCATCCCCTGGCTTGAAGTGGTTTCCATTATATACAGAGTTTACAATTTGCTTCAATGGCTCTCAGCACCCCCTTATAAAAATACGTCCAGCACCCCTGATGTGTTACTGGAAAATGTTGTTTTAAACAAATGACCGCTCCTCCACAGTGCTTGCAGCTGTACCACTGTATTGTATTACTGCTTGAGAACCTGAATGTGAAATGAATAAGAGACAGTGAAAATGACCAGTCTGGTTGTACTGCCCAAAGTGAGTGAAATGCAAAATGTAACCAAGCAGAATAAATAAATTAATGGAGATATCCTATCTCCTAGAACTGGAAGGGACCTTGAAAGGTCATCAAGTCCAGCCCCCTGCCTTCACTAGCAGGACCAAGTACTGATTTTTCCCCAGATCCCTAAGTGGCCCCCTCAAGGATTGAACTCTCAACCCTGGGTTTAGCAGGCTAATGCTCAAACCACTGAGCTATCCTTCCCCCAAAACAGTGTGATGGAGATTAGAGTTGAAGATTATTTTAGTTTTCAGTAATCTAAAGTGTTGTTTATAAAACAAGAGAAGAGAATTTTTTTTCTATATGATTTTAACTTGATTGTTCCATTGATTTTTCCCATTAAAGGGACACCAAGAACCTATGGAGCTTTTGAAATTTTGAGAGGTCACAACTTCCCTGCCTTCCTCCTCTGCATCATAGTTGTGAGGAACAGTACTAAAACTGCATTTTGAGGAGGAGTCCCCAGATAACAAGCCAGAATCCTTAGCCAGCGTCTTCGAATATTAACCTGCTCCTGAACAAGCAATGTATGATGTAGTATGTTAACCTGTAGTGTAACTTTGCCTTATTAAAAATAAATCATCCCCGCGTCACACACATTCTCCAGGAATGTAATCTACGGTTTCAGCCTAACGCAGAGTTCTTTAATTTATGGATTCTAATTGCTCTGTCCTAGTAATGCCCACCCCATTCGGCTGCGTGCAGTTCCTCAGGTGTGCGGGGAAGAGGGCAGATACACACCTCTGTTCTCATGTCGGAGTGAGGTGTAGCAGTGGGAGAGGGGGCTGATGACAATATAGGGCCTGATTCTTCACTGCTTTGTAGTGTGTGTCGTCACTTCCATTTGTGTGCGGTGAGTATAAAATGCATGTAAACATGACTGTATCACACGGGTAGCATTTTGCATAGCTGTAGATTACTGCATAATGTGAAAGGCACTGAAGAATCAGGACAATGGTGCTTGCCTCAGGGATTCATGGGAATTTGAAGCAAAAAATGTAAAACCACACTCCCGTGGGAGGAGTGATCCCCAGCAGGTATACTCACATCACACACGTTCACCTCCCACCGACACAAAAGGCCCATCTGCACTGCTTAACCAACTTGCTGCTGGAGACGGGGGTGTCACTTTTTCCAATCCTGTCTAGCATGCATATTGATCAGAGAAGAATTGTGATGATTGGTTGAGTTACCCCTGCTGTCACAATGACACTGTTTAACAATGACCTGACCTACTGACTTGGCCCTGACTACAGGCATAATAACCATTACATACAACAACCATTCTTAATAACTTTGCTTAAGCACAATATGTGTCTTCAAATGTAACCTGTGAGTAGTAATGATAGTAGTAAATATTTTCATTATGATAGCACCCAGAGACCTGAATTGGGATTGGAACTCCAGTCCGCTCGTGCTGTACAAACACAGAAAATGACTGAGTTTCAAATGAGTTTTAACTATATGTAAAATTTGAAGGGCGAGCACCAAATCCATCTACTAGCTAGAAGAAAAGAAAAAAGAGATGAGACTCCCAGAAAAAAATGTTAAATGGATCATTTTACATTAATTTTAACTATAATTAGTAGATTTACTTGTTAATTCCCAGAAAATTCATTCTGTCCCCAAGTGCCCTGAGCTTGTCAAGAATATGCTATGTTATTCATGCAAAACTAAGAGGTAGAATTCCTGTTTTAATTATAAGTCAGTGAATCCTAAACTATGGAGGTGCTACAAGAATGAATTCCGCTTTCATGCCACCATTCCCCCCCAACCTTTGAAGAACAGTGGAGCAATTCTACTTGAGCAATGAAAGACTATGGCTGGAGGAGATGCCAAATAGATGTTACTTCTCCTTTAAACTGACATCTGGGAATACTGCCAAATTGAAGATTGTCGGAGGGAAATCTTCCTAACTCTGATAATATTTGGAATAAAACTCTATGCCAGATGTTTCCTCAGAAAACATGAAAGCCACTGTACAGGGGTTTTAATATGCTGTCCTTGCAATTAGCTTGTGTTCTTATTGCAAAACTGACAATTTACTAATTCCTTGAGGCTCATGGAGTCATTGCATGTAGCAGCTCAGTGCCAAAGAATCCAGCATCACATATATAGAACAGACTAGGTACCAAAGGGTTAACTGATATAACCTAAAGAAAAACTGCTGTGTAATATAAAAAATTCTAATAGCTACATTTAATTACAAAGCAGAGTAAATCTATACATAAATGATTTTCTTAAATATAATTTTACAACATAACAATCAAATAGGAAGCTGAAAGTTTGTCAATCTATTGATGTAAAGTAGGACAGAGGGAATACAACTCATGTGTGAGAGGAAGGCTAGTTCAATGGGGCTTGAGAGACTCAGGTATAATTCCCAGCTCTCTGGCAGCCTTGCTGTGCAACCCTGGAAGAGTAACAGGAGCTTGGTCCCTAAATACTTTGAGGGTTGGACCATGGGCCTTGGTTGCTCTGTGCCTCAGGTCCCCATCTCTAAAATGGGGACTATAGCACTTCCCTGTGATGAGGAGTACCTTAAAGATTGTGAGATGCTCAGATACGATGGTGATGGGACCTATATAAGTATAGTAGATACATTTGAATGCAGGAGACTCTCAAAGTGGTTGGAATTTCTGTTATTTATAGGTATTTAAAGAGAACTAGAACTTGCCTTCCAACCACTTTGAGAGCTCACCTCGTAGAAGCAGGAGCCGCATAATGGGTACACCTCCATTCTAAAGTACATGCTGTGAAATATGAGTAAAATAGCAGCTTTCATTGCAGAATACCCCAGCACTATTCATAGTTATGTAGAGCAGGGACGAGTGACAGGGATTTCTAAAAACAGTTTTGTAGAATTCCATTTTAATATATATGTTTATATATGACACAGTTCAGCAACCTTGACTTGCTTACACAAGTAGTCTCATTGGACTCAGTGGCCCTGCCTCTGTGTTCTGTTGCAGCCCTTTTCTATCAGCTCTACTGTCTGTTGAGACACCTATGGGGCTTAAAATGGCCAACTGAAAACTGGAGCACTAAAATTAGAGGATGCTTTTGAAAATGTAGGCGCAAGTGACTTGCTCAGAGTAACACTATCTGACTGAAGCAGAGCTGAGGCTACACCCCAGATCACCTGACTCAAAGGTCCATGTTTTCACCACTAGAATACACTGTCTTAGACTGACAAATGAACCAGACAGGACCAGAGATAAAATGTTGCCATTATTTACACCTGTGAAACCCATCTGGAGCAAGTTCTTTTTTTCAGAACTTCTTAACTCCATTGACTGTTCAGATCAGTGTGGCTGAGATCAGAGTGTGGCTACTGTGTGTAACTGGGTAGGTGGCTGTTTTATTGTTAGAAATCAAGTTACTTTTAGAAATTTCTCTTTTGCAATTCCAGCATTCAGGCCTGGATCCTGCATGGTGACGATGAGCATTCCAGGAGTTATTCAACACCTTGCATAATCAAGCAATTATTGTGCATGTGACAGGTGAACAAACCCTTTGGGACCCAAAAAGGGGGGCCTCAGGGTCCCGGTTCCCCCATGTCCTGGTTTTCCTTATAAAATCAGGCAATGACTCTTTGTGAGGGTGGAACCTAGGACCCAGAGGAATAGTTCCCAGTAGGAATGAAAGTGATAGGAAGCTGGAGCACCAGACCCAATTACTAGGTGGTAAAAGGGCCAGGTGTGGAGGCAGTGATTGCTACTCTAGAGGGAAATAACTCTCTGCAGCTTGGGTGGGTTTCTCATAGGGTGACCAGATGTCCCGATTTTATAGGGACAGTCCTGATATTTGGGGCTTTTTCTTATATAGATGCCTATTACCCCCTACCCTCTGTCCCAGTTTTTCACACTTGCTGTCTGGTCACCCTAGTTTCTCACTGTGGGTATTTTATCTGGCAAGTTTGTTTTCTGTTGTGAGTCTTATCTTTTGAGTAAGCTGCCCAAGAGGCTAAGGATCTTTTTTGTAAAGTGTTTCCTGGCTATTGGCTTTCTGAGGTTAAACTGGCCTTTTTGCAGATGAGGGCTTTTCCCCAAGTATAGTGTTTCTTGCTGGGGTTCTGGAATTCGGCCCTACTGTAGAACAAGGGTGCCTGTGTGATGTTTAAGTGGGTGCCCTATAGCTAAGGGCTATGTGTCTTCCTTTCCCATGGAGGAACCTGTGGATGGGGCTAGACAGGCAGAAGGGTCCTCGTGGCTAGCCTTGGAATTTCCAAGTAATTATCTCCTCATGTGGGGGTTGAGGGTGGAGTGGGGATAGCAGAACCTAGTTTTCTAGAGGCAAAAATATCTTTGAAAGGTGGGTTCCCCTCCACATTTTCCTTCCCTCCGCTTGAAGCAACATTAATTCCTGCTTAGCCTTCTGACTAGAATACGCAGCGCTCAGCATGGAACAATTCCACAGAGAGTAGCTGGTACCTTGGGGTGCCCCTCCTGCCATCTGTTTTGCTCCCAGACCCTCATGGAACCCTGATCCTGTAGAGTTCCACTGGAGAGGGGGCTTCTGTGGGGCCCCATTGTGGGAGAGAAGAGGGATGGAGGAGCCACCCCTTCCTGCTCCCTAAGAGAGGCTCATTCTCTTCTGCTTACAGAAACAGATGGAAGGAGCTAGCCCTAAATTAGTCTCATTATTACATACTGAGTCAAATTCTCCTGGTTTCTATTCAGGTGCTCAGACAGCTCTCATCACCATAGTACCTGAGTGCCGGGATGACAATGGAGTTGCACCCGTGTCACTGACGGGGAATTTGGCCCTTGGAGTAAGTTATGCAGTTTCACATGTGATATCTTTAATTCCTGTTTGTTTGGTGTATATAGCACTTGCTGAGATGCTGCCTATAAGTTGGGGCCCCATTTGGCTGTATTAACCTTGTGATGTGCAGCACCATTTAGTATTATAGACTTACACAGTACTTTATAAATACAGGCTCTAAAGAAACTTTAGAGCTCCCATTAGAGCCAATGGTAGTTTTGTCATTGATTTAAATAGGAGGAAGGCCTGCAGGTAAGTTCATGTTTCCTGCCCTGAACAGCTTAGTAGGGGTAGTCAACTATTTTTTGTCTAGGTCCAGATTTCTTGGTCAAGGTATAGTTAAGGTCCAGACTGTGGAGAAAATAATGATACTAATAAGTAAATACAAATATTTTGGGGTCCATTCAAAAGCATCTGGCAGTCCAGATTTTGCCCACGGTCTGCCTATTGACTACCCTGGCTTACAGTCTAGGTGACGCTGTAAGGTGAAGCATAATTCATGCTGTTGTAGTATGGGGCTCGCATCCTGGATTACTGGGGTAAAAATCAAATTGCTTTAATTATGGAAAAAATAATTAAGGCCTACATTGCTCCCAGGTAGGAGTGACTCATGTAGCTGATAGGAGACTGCAAGATTTTTCTAAGCTCCTTTGGATTATTCCTGCAGGGAATTTTGCCTACTTGTTCAGAGCAAATGGCGTTTGGTCCCCCACCTGTAAATCTGTGAGTTTCAGTGCTGTCAGCAGGGTCCCTTGGTTCCCTTTGTATTTGTGGTAGCACAGTGGCTGCTCTAGAGCCACAGCAGGGGACTTCATATCATGGAAGAGGAAATTGATATTCATTTAGGTAATGTGTCAGTATTAATCTAGGAAGCGAATGCTCATGGACGTGGTGATCCACACAGCCTTATGCTTCTTCCCACCTGACGATAGGTGCTGGGGGTCCTGCCACATGCCCTGGCTTGAAGTAGTAGAAATAACCCAAATACATAGCTTTTTGCCTTCAGCACCCCCACTATAAAAACTGTTCCAGCACCCCTGTACCTCACCTCCATCAGCAGATCCCCAGCTCTGTAGAGAGGGGGAGGGAAGAGGAGGAGGAGGAGGATGCAGAGGAAAGGCTCTCCCCTTTGGTATTCCCTGGTTAGGACTCCATGGGAGATTCATCCTCTCTGCCTGTGGAGCTATCCAGATAATCTAGGCCTCACAAATTACAATTCAGAAGGTGGTGCCAATTTTTCCCGAGTTACTTTATTTCGGGGCCCTTTGGGGGATGAGTCTTCATATTTACATCTTCCCTGAATAATCTTTAATTGATTATTTATCCTGCCCTAGTAAACAAGTAACAACTCCCCATGTGTAAATTAATAACTCAGGAAGCGCAACAGCAAGTACTCAGGCTGAAAAGGATGTGTTGGGAGAACAGTTTGTGCACAGAAGAGAACTGGAAAGATTAGAGTGGAGTGAAGAGAGCCTAAGTGTAGAAAGGGAGATGGCACAAGAAGCTAACAGGAACAAGAAGACTTTGTTCAAGCATGAAAGGAACAGGAAGGAAGTCATGAACTGAAGCCCCAGGGCCTATAAAAGATGTCTGGGATCCAAAAATATTGGCAAAAAGATTGTAATCATTTGACTACTTCTCAGGTTCTGTGTACAGGCAGGTAGTATTTACCTGCTGCATTGTTAGGCATAGTTAGGCCTCAGTCCTGCTGTTATTCAAACACAAGTCCAATGGACCTCCATGGGCAAGGACTGCAGGATCAGGCCATTGCTGTGCTACTAAATCTACAAAGTATAGGCCTTGTCCTACGACATGGTGAATGACTTCGACCCCCATTAGAAATGAATGGCAGCTGCAGTGTCCGGTGTAACTGAGGCTGAAAACAACTGGCCATAAAGCACACCACACAAAAAGACCCAGAACATGTGGGAGAACTAAACCCGGGAATGTCCTAGTGATAAGCCCTAGTGACAGGGATCCCAGAGCTGTACAAACAATGTCCTGCAACACCCGGGGCAGGTAGGCAAGTACTGTGCTGTGGGTAAAGAATGTCAGTCGCTAGGGCTGCTGTCCCGAATAGCCTGAGTGGTCCCTTGCTGCGTTTGGTTCAAGGTCAACGGGCCACTTTGGCTCTCTTGAGCCTCTCAAGAGCTTTTGATAACACTGGTCATGGATTGGTGCTGCAGTGACAGCCATGTCTACAACTGAACCAATGCTGACAACAGGGGCAACCAAACTGCTATGTGAATGAGGCTGCTGTGGTCGTGGGCTCAGAGGTTGGGAGACCTGGATCCTTCTCTCAGTTCTGTTACTGACTGTGTGACCATGGGGAAGTTGTTAACTTCTGTCTCAGTTTCCCCACCTAGGATAATGTTTGCCGTACTTCATAAAAGATTTGGAGAACCTCCAGTGAAAGGTGCTAAGTAAGATAAGGCTATGGGGACTCCAGAGTCTGTGCCACTTGTGGTAGGTTAGCTAAGCCAGGCCCTTATTTCTAGTTTAGAAAAATTCAAGTGGGGACCTTTGGAATTTTGAGGGTCCTTAAAAATCTGTCTTGCAGAAGCATGTTCTGGGCCTGAGGTGCAGCTGCTGTCATGAATCTCACTTCAAACAGGCTGAGGACTGATGCCTCACGTAAGTACTATCTGCAAGAGGACAGTGGAGAGAGATGGGGCACAGGTGTTATGTACACACAAGATAAGAGAGGTTGGTGCCCAGATAAACTACAGTCCCAAGAATGAGTAGCAGAAAGCATCTCTGGTGCTGCCCTGTGTTCGTTCCCATTGAAGTACTGGCTAGAATGATCCATTGGGGAGCCAAAGGGAACTGATGGGGGCCAGCATACAAGGGGAGCTTCAGGCTGTATGAGCGAGGCACTTAGTTGTGAGAGGGAGCCCTGTGAGGTTGTAGGTTCCTCGTTGTCAGCTCAGTGCTGAAGGATTTCTGTGTAAGCTTGTGACTAGAGTAAAGTTGTTTCCCTCTTTTGCCTTAAACACCTTGTCAGGCTGACTGTTTTGTGGGGGAGGGAGTGTAGCAGGGTGGTCACCCTGTTCCTGCCCTGAAGGGCTTAAAGCAGCCCTGGGAGAGGGCTGCGGCCAGGGCCGGCTCCAGGCACCAGAGAAGGAAGCAGGTGCTTGGGGTGGCACGTCCGAGTCTTCGGTGGCAATTCAGCGGCGGGTCCCTCAGTCCCTCTCGGAGCAAAGGACCCGCTGCCGAATTGCCGCCAAAGAATGAAGTGGCGTGGTTGAGCTGCCGCCAAAGTGCCACCAATTGTGGCTTTATTTTTATTTTTTATTTTTTTCCCTTCGCCGCTTGGGGCGGCAAAAAAGCCGGTGAGTCGCCCCCCCACAGGGAGTAAATGCAATAATGGCATATAAAGAACTCCATCCCCATTCATAGGAGCACACACTACACTAGCTACCAGAACCTAGAGACTAAAATCAGTGGGTTGGGATGGGGAAGATGATGGGTCACAGACCAGTGACATTGTTGCAGACTCCAAGGGCAGGAATACATTTCCATCTGCAGAGTGAGGTAACATTACTGCTGATGTTGTTTTTGCTCTCTGCCAGTGGTTAGACTGCTGTGAGAAACCCTCCCTGCTGAGCTCTCCATCCACTGTTGCCTATTTGTTCCTCCTCGGGAAGGAGATTACCCTGAAATTGGTGTCCTGTTAGGCATGTGGGATGAGGGTTGACAGCTCTAACCTGCACAACACATCTTATGGTGGAAGGGTTTGACGTGTGTATGCTTGTGTAGCTCAAAAGCTTGTCTCTCTCACCAACAGAAGTTGGACCAAGAAAAGATATTTCCTCACCTACCTCGTGTCGCTAAGAATTTACCTAACAGGCAGGGAGCAGGGAGGACAAAATCCCAAAGGCTGTTGTTTGTAGTAGATATGTTTCTTTTCAAATGTCTTATTAAATGGAAGCTTTTCCTGTAACATCAGTGGCTATTAATATCTGTCATGTGATAAGCCATTCACTTTTGTAACCTGGGCCCAGCTCAAGTGACTGAAGTCAGGAAATAAAGCTGAGTAGTGGGAAGAGACTCCTGTGTCTCACCCTTTTTTGCTCTCCCAGCACATAGAGAGTTCTCAGACCTTCTTTGATGGAAACTTATTTTTTCTAGGAGAGAGGCCCAAAGCAAAAAGCTTTGATCTGAACTCATGCATGTTAGCATAGGTGCAGGAACCAGGGAGCGGAGGGGTGCTGCAGCACCTCCAGGTTTTACACGAGGCTCCGTGCCCAGCCCCACACGCTGGGTCCTAGCTCCCGGCCCTGCACCCAGGGTCCCCATTGCACCCCCGTCCCCAGCTGTGGCCCCAGCCAGAACCCCTCTACACCAGTCTGGATCCCCCTCTCCCAGAGACATGGCCCTGCTCCCAGCCACAGCTCAGGGGGGCATGGACCCGGGTAAAGGGGCTGGTTTTCAGCACCCGCACTATTAAGTGTTCCAGCACCACTGCACATTAGTAATATATGGATCCTGATAGGCCCAAACCACAAAGCTCCGTTGCTCCTCTGCCATGTACATTGGCCAGACTGGACAGTCTCTACGCAAAAGAATAAATGGACCCAAATCTGACATCAGGAATCATAACATTCAAAAACCAGGAGGAGAACACTTCAATCTCTCTGGTCACTCAATAACAGACTTAAAAGTGGCAAATCTTCAACAAAAAAACTTCAAAAACAGATTCCAATGTGAAACTGCAGAACTGGAATTAATTTGCAAACTGGATACCATCAGATTAGGCCTGAATAAAGACTGGGAGTGGTTGGGTCATTACAAACCCTAAATTTAATTTCCCCATTACTAATTTCTCCCTACTGTTACTCACACCTTCTTGTCAACTGTCTGTAATGGGCCACTCTTCTACCACTTCAAAAGTTATTTTTCCTCCCTTGGTATCCTGCTCTTAATTGATTTGTCTCGTTAGACTGACCTCACACTTGGTAAAGCAACCCCCATCCTTTCATGTATTTATACCTGCTCCTGTATTTTTCACTTCATGCATCTGATGAAGTGGGCTGTAGCCCACGAAAGCTTATTCTCAAATAAATTTGTTAGTCTCTAAGGTGCCACAAGGACTCCTTGTTGTTTTTACCCTTAACATAGAAGGGCAAGAATCAGAGCTTGCATCTATAGGCTACCTTTTTATTTTGTGCACATTGAGAACACACACATGGGTTTTACATACACAGGTAGGTCCAGGTACCAATTCTGCTTGCATATAAAGGGAAGGGCTTTGAAAATGTATCCCATTGGTATGCCCATGTACAGACTAGAATGAAAAGATTTTTTTATTTTTTTTTACATTTTGCCACCAGAGGGCACTCACTGATCAGCTAATATTGTTCAAATGGTGCCATTGGTTTTACTGCATTTGCCAGCACTGATCTGTGTCTCAGTCCTGGGATTCTGGAAGTGGGGGAGCAGGGCTCAGTGTCATGTTGCCCATCTAAAACAGAGATGGAGATGCTACGGCTGTGCTAAGTAAAGTAGCCATTCAGCCTCTGCCTCTCACACCTGGAGCAGAGACTCTTGTTCACTGATTTCCATCCTGGCCTAACTAGTTCTGATGCTGCAGTCCTTGCTCAGGTAAAACTCCCATTGACTTCAGTGCCCACTGACCGAGTGGAGGAGCCAAACGTTTGCCACTCAGGGTGAGGGGGTGGTAGGAGCTGGAGCTGGACTTGATGCCTTTGCCTCGCTCCAGGGGATGAATACAGAGTAGGCCCGAGCGAAAGTAAGTTTGGGCAGATCCTAGCTCCTAATGGGCATTTGTTTCAATAACACCCAACATAACCAAGTCAGTCCAACTGGCAGACTCTTCTCAGGAGAGGCCCAGGACTTATGTGACTGTATGTGCTTCAGGCCAAGCATGAGGTGCATTAGCAGAGCTGTGTAGGGTCTGAGTCTGAAATAGTGGGGATAGGGAGACTGCCTATCAGGAGTGAGGTGGCTCCTCAGTAATGCCGGCTGAATCATAAGGGTGAAATTTGCAAAGCACCTGGCTGCACCATGTTTAGCCCTAGCATGAGATCCTCACACCCAGAAGTTGACAGCGTGAAAGAAAGAGCATGTTTATGGAAAGTATCGCTGCTCTTGGTATTGACTTTAATATGGCAGCTGTCACTGAGCGCATCAGGCTCTCAGCCCTCTCTTGGTGGCTTGACTTCCCTTTGAATAAGAGGATCCCAAGCTCATAAATGGGTTAATAAGAGAATAATTCCCTACATAGCACCAAATGACAGACTTCACCACATGAGAGATGACGCCATTGCCCCTGTGCTTGAGGCTCTTAGGGCACACCCCAGATTGCAACAAAGCAGTACTTCCATCCATACCAAGCCTTAAGACAACTGGTAGAACATGATCAGATGCTTATAAAAATCTTTGCCAAGATAAGAGGTTGTATATTGACAAAGTGGGACTGGTGTGGTATGGTATCATTCCTGTTGGGTAAAACCAAAATCTATAACCACTGGATTATCAACTAATTTCTGAATCAGGTTAAGATGTAAAAATAAATGTTCTTTGACCATTGTATAACATGCAACTGGTATCACCCTGAAATATTTCAGTCATTTAACAGCATACACTTGAATCTTGCTAGAACTGATGGGGGAACAACAATTTCATTTCACAGCAACTTTCCGGCTTTGACATTTGTTTTCGTTCTGCACTGGAAAGAAACCAAAATCTCTTGAATGTTTTTGCAAAAATTGAATTCTGCCTGTTTTTGTTGGACTGAAACCTGAGGTTTTCAGCTTTTTGATTTGAGAAGAGGTGTGTGGGTGGTTAGATTTCTTTCTTTCTTTTTTCATTCCCTATCACTCTGAATCAGGCAAAGAAGAGAAGTGACTGCAAGTCTCCTGCTTTGCAGACCAGTTCTTTAACCACCAGGCTATAGCGCAGGCATCAGCAACCTTTCAGAAGTGCTGTGCCGAGTCTTCATTTATTCACTCTAGTTTAAGGTTTCGCGTGCCAGTAATACAGTTTAATGTTTTTAGAAGGTCTCTTTCTATAAGTCTATAATATATAACTAAACTATTGTTGTATGTAAAGTAAATAAGGTTTTTAAAATGTTTAAGAAGCTTCATTTAAAATTAAATTAAAATGCAGAGCTCCCCAGACTGCTGGCCAGGACCCGGGCAGTGTGAGTGCCACTGAAAATCAGCTCGCGTGCCGCCTTTGGCACACGTGCCACAGGTTGCCTACCCCTGCTATAGCGTGTAAGAGAATCGCTGCTTCCTAGCTACTTCCTTTTTAAGTTCAGAACTGGGGTATGGAGAAGGAAGCAAAAGCAGTGAGGTCTACAACACTGTAATGTAGAGATATAGGGAGTATCCCTTTAAATAGTTTGTGAGCCCTTTAATGATGCTCACTGTGTTCCATGTTTCAGAAGCCCACAGAAAGTGGTCTGAGCAGTAGTGTGTATGTAGCTAGGCCTTGTATGTTTCTCTCTATTTAATGAACATGGTCATTTGGGGCCCAGCTGTGCCTGTGTGGCTTCTCCATATTGTTCTTCTTGTGTAAAGACCAAAAGAAACAACAGACACGTCCAGATGTAAGCGATCGATCTTCTGGGATCGATTTATCGCGTCTTCTCTAGACGTGATAAATCGATCCCAGATCGATCCCGGAAGTGCTTGCCATCGATGCTGGTACTCCAGCTCAGCGAGAGGAGTACGCGGCATCGACGGGGGAGCCTGCCTGCCGCGTCTGGACCCGCGGTAAGTTCGGACTAAGGTACTTCGAATTCAGCTACGTTATTAACGTAGCTGAATTTGCGTACCTTAGTCTGAAGTGGGGGGTTAGTGTGGACCAGGCCAAACACAAAGAGAGAATCTGGAACAGCTAAGATCCTGGTTTTGTTTCCCAAGGCCCAAAAGTGAGAGCTTGACTAAATCCTGCAGCCCCTGCCTTAATCTGCCATTGACCTCACCTGTCTGGAAACCACCAGGAATCTCACTGAAACTGGATGGTGTCACCCTAAAATGACCTTTATTGGGAAGAAAAGCTAACTAGTGAACAAATCAGCCAGTTAATAATATAGATGTGCTGAAAAATAGCTGGATCTATCTTGCATTGTTAATTAGGGCTATCTTAGAGAGAGTCTGGATAGCTTTATATAATCAATTGGCCATGCTAGCTAAAATGAGAATATGGGCAATCAGATATCATGCTTCAGAGCGTAAACTGATTGCCACAGAGGTCAGGAAGGTATTTCCAATACCAGGCAACACATGCTATGTACAATTGGTCAACAGCATTAGGAGGCAGTCTTTTTTTTATATTGAAGGATAAGCTACTGGTCAGTGCTGGAGGCAGGGTATTATGCTAGACAGATCAGTGGTCTGATGTGGTATGGAAAATCCTAGTAAAAATATTAATTAATGTCTGTATAGTGCTTTGAACATGTAAAGTTATATACATGCCAAGTGTTGTTGTTCCACAATAAACAAAACATAGGTGCAGTTAAATGTTAATGTCCAAGGTCTGGGCCCTCAAAGAAAAACAGCAGTGTTTTTTTTTACTGCTGCCTTAGATAACTACAGTGAAATTCCCTAGAATACATGTAAGTACAAAATACTTAATTAAAATACCTGAAAATATTTCAGAATCTCAGTTGATTAAAATTGTGCACCTTTCCTGCAGGAGGCTGCTGTTTTAATGAGAATTACAACAGGAAATGCAGCTGTAAGGTCAGGAAGATCAAAGCTGCAGCCAGAGACACAGGAAACAGATTTTCACTGCTCTTTTTCAGGTTACTGGGTGTTTTCTCTGATTTTTTTTTTTTTTTTTGGCTCTTTGATTCAGTGGAGATGTCCTCATTAAAGAAAGAAAAGGTGGTAGTGGAAAGAGAGGGACGTCAGGGTCAAAATAAAATACAGAATTTGGCACAGAGCAGCTCTAGAAATCACCTTGTAGCTTTTGCTATGCATCCGAAGAAGTGAGGTTTTTACTCACGAAAGCTTATGCCCAAATAAATCTGTTAGTCTTTAAGGTGCCACCAGACTCTTTGTTGTTTTTGTAGATACAGACTAACACGGCTACCCCCTGATACTTGTAGCTTTCTGTGTCTCACGCTCCAGCTTCTACCTTCCTGTCTTGGTGCATGTTTTCCATGTAGACAATGTGACTGTTTCCTGCTGCTTCTTTATTTTAAAGTGTCAATAATGCTGTCTGTATAAAGAAATTATTTGTCACGCGCAGTAGTCATGTCTTGCATTGGATCAAGTGATTGGAAACTATTTTTATAGCCCATTACAGTTTGTCTTTATGTTGTGATCCCTGTACTACTGCAGTCAGGAGCAAAGGTACAGCTAGATGATAATGATGTTTTGTTTGGCAATAATCTGAACTGTTCCTACCCTCCCATACAGGATATATCTGGTGATATTTTATTTTTCATATGTGGGGAAAGGACCTTATAGGTTCATACTCGATAGCAAAATATGAACTAGCAGCACGGCAGGTTTGGATTGGTGACTGGCTGCAACCAGTAATCAAATCTTAATCTGAGGAAGAAGAGAGAGAAAAACAAAGGATGAAATCCATCTTGACTCAATGTGGCATTGATGGATAAGGCAGATGACTGCATACTGCTGTCTTTGGAGAGGCAAGAGGCCGTAAATATAGAGAGAAAGCAGAGAGATGTAGCTTAAGCTCTGGAACCTTGCCCCCTGCCACACTCCCTTGTGTATGCTCCCTACCACCTCAAATGTTGACTTGTCTTTGCAACTGTGCAGCTGGTGATATGGGGGTGTGTGTGCAGGGGGTCTAGTAGGGGAGAGTACAGTCCTGGCTGGAGATCCCCAGCTGGACCTGTAGAGTTGAGGGGCCTGCATTTCCCGGTGAAGGTAGTGTTGAGAGAGGTGGCTGGGGATAGTGCAGAGGGACCTATTAGCTGGTGAACTGAGGAAGCTGAAGAGATGCTGAGTGGTCCAATGGAGTTGCCAAAGATGACAGCTGTCAGAGCTGAGTGCACCAATTGTGCCTATGTGTTATGTCCACACTGGCATGCAGTGCACTGAGCCTGCACCTGTTTGGGCTACCATGGTTGTTGCCCGTATAAAATGCTGCCTCCCCAACAATCTATTAAGGCCACATCTACATTGTGGGCGCTATAGCGGCACAGCTATGCTGCTATAACACTGTAGTGTACACGCTTCCTACAGCAATAGAAGGGGTTTTGCTGCTACTGTAGGAACTCCAGCTCCCTAAGCGGTGTGGTCTCTAGGTCGGCAGACGCATTCTTCCATTGACCTACTGCATCTATACCAGGGGTTAGGTTGGCATAGCTGCGGCACTCCAGAGTATGGATTTTTCACAACCCTGAGGGATGTAGCTATGGCGATCTAAATTTTAAGCGTAGACCAGACCTAACTGTGTGGACGCAAGGGTATGTCTACACAGCGTTTTGGAGTAAGTGGGAGCAAGCCTCCCAGCCTGGGTTTATAGACTTGGGGTAGCGGGACTCACATTAGCTGTCTGTCAATGTGTGCTGTGAAGCTGCTGCTCAGTCTGGAGCTTGGGCTCTGGGGGTTGACATGGGTTGGGAGGTGCCCTCTAGCTCCCTCCAAAATGCTGTGTAGACAGACTCAAGGTGCTTTTCAATTGATTGGGGGGGGGGGGAATTGATATAACTTCCTCTACTATAAATATTAGAGAAGGCCTAAAATCCCAGAAAAGCTGCATGCTTCTCACAGGATCTGAAGTGAAATGATTAATAACGTTGACATTTAAATTGTCATCTTAAAGCTTCAATAAGCACTATATTGAGATTAAAGGGGACAGTTCACACCTGCCTTCAAGCTGTTGTTACAGGCTTTTCTTTTACAGACTCTGATCACAAAAGCTTTTTGTCCCAACCAGGAGCACAAGAAACTTATGGGCAGATCCTCAGCTTCCAACAGAGACCACATGTAACTCTTGATAGTGGGGGTGGGGGCACAATTTAAAAGTTATGGGGGGCACATGACCACCCCACGCATCGCCTCTGCCTCCTTTCCCACTTCCCCCATGCCTCCCACACCTGCTCCAAGCCAGCACTACCTTTCTCCCACTCCCCTCACAGCTCCTTCCCCACTTCTCCCATCACCTTCCTGCTGTGGGTGCGGAGCGGGCTCCAGACACCTACTGCCAAGCATCGGTAACTGCGGCTGCAGGCAAGGAAAGGACAGGACTCGGTGGGCTTCCCTGCACCCCCTCTGGCAGAGCTGTGCTGCCAGCCCCTTCTCTTTTTCCTGCTCTTGGTGCCTCCTAGCAGGTCTTAGCGGGAGTACTAGGTGCTGGTGCCTTTCCCAGGCATGTCCCTACCTCAGCCACATTCAGCCCAACTCCCCCCCAGGCAGAAATGTGTGTGTGTGGGGGGAGGGGAGCACATGATTGCACGCGTTGCCTTTGGCTGCGAATGTAAATTGGCATAACTCTACTGAAGTTGGTGGAGCTAGGCCAATTTATATCTGTTGAGCCTCTGGACCTTTATTTATTTATTTTTTAAAAAGAAGGCTGAAATTCTGCAGGAATGGATGGTGGCACCAATGAAGTGCTGTCATGACATAGCACAAATCACCAGATTGACTTGCTCCTGTCTAAGGTGCTGTTTGTAACAAATAGGTGAAAACACTGATGGGGGGGGAGGGGTGTTCTCTGATTTTGAATGAATTTAATGCTGCCTGATGCTTAATTGGATATTTGCTCTATCTAGCAACAGAAAGCCATGGGAAGACTGCCTACTTGCCTTGTTTTTTCATCCACATGATATAAACAGCTGGCAGCTGTGCTCATGGAAATCTTACACATTTAAAAAATAAATTGGGGATGGCTAGAGACAGCACACTGCAGTGAGGTGCTCATGTCCCAGACTGTCTTCTATATGTCCTCTCTTAAAGAGCTGTTTATTTGTGGATGTATACAGGAAAAGTTACCTACATGATTGCAAATTGTTCTATTAATATTTGTATCACCATAGTGCCTAGGAGCCCTCGTCATAGACCAGAACTCTATTTTGCTAGGCCCTGTACAAACAGAACACAAAGATGGTCCCTGCTCTAAAGCGGTTATAATCTAAGACTTGGTCTACACCTAAAACTTAGGTTGATCTAGCTATGTCACTCAGGGGTGTGAAATACAGTTAGCCCAGGTATAGACCTTGCTAGGCTGACAGAAGAATTCTTATAGTTAATTATCTCAATACATGGGTGTCAACACTCTGAAGGCAGAAAACACTGGTAGGTGTCTAAGTGGGGATGAAAAAACCATGAGGCAGCTGCTATTTTCTGCCTTGGTCTGCCATGGAAGTGATTTTTTAAAAATATTATTATTCTGTAATGAAGATCCCCTCAACTCTGGGAATGTACCTTTTGAGTTGGAGTTCTATAAGCTACTTCCTCCCCATGTAGGAAAAGGATGAAAGAGACCAAATGGATGAAAGAGATGGGTCCCTGAACCAAGGAGAGGGAGGATTTCTTGTGATATGTGATGTTTTCCTTAAAGCCTTAGGCCTGGGAATCAAGTGATTGTTTGGGGTTTTTTACATTTATAAGTATGTTTCTAGCTCTCCTGGTTGCAGAGAAAAACTTAAGTACATGAACTGAGTGTACTGTAATGGTTCAACCCAAAAACATCCAAAATTATTTTTTAAAAAATCTCATGACTTTTAAGCCACTCAAGAGATTTTTTTTTAAAGAAGCTTAACTTGTGATTTTTGAATGTGTGGGGGTGGCAATGCTGTGGGACATATACCCGTTTTCCCTAAGCCTTACCCTCTTTAGAATTGTCTAGATTTAAAGCATGGTTCAGGGAGATCTCATGGTTAAAGCACAGGTGTCGGAGTGAGGTAATTTGGGTTCTTTTACCAGTTCTTCCATTGACTTGCTGTGTGATCTTGAACCTGTGCTTCAATTTCTCTAAGATGGAGGTGCCTCTGAGGGTGTTGTGAGCTTTCATTCATTAGTATTTGTACAGTGTGTTGGCAGCTTAGGGTGCTGTACATGTGCAAAATGTGACTATTAAAAAATCTTCTGTGGGTTTACTCTGAAATGGAACCCTTTGCTTCAGTTAGGTGGAATCCAGTGAAACAGAAAGCTAGCACAGTGACGTTCATAAGTTACTGGCAACCTGGTCTTCCTCTGATGCCAGAAACGCCCCATAAATATTTGCCCCAATTCCCATGGGACTTTTTTTAAGTACTGCTGATCCTAGCATAAATGATTCTGGGTTCCAATGAAAGACTCATTGTGAGTGGTTGAATGTGGGTTGTCATATCCAGAAAAATATTTTAACCCCTACTTAACACCACAGTCCCTTTAGCCAGTCCTTTCCTCATTACGTTGTGGCAAGGCTTAAATTAGGTGAGTGGATATAAGTTTTTATTTTGCACCCAAATATTATTGAGACATTTCATGCCCAGTAGATCCATCAGAGGTTAACAATGGCTTGTTTATGACCAACTTGGAGATCCTTTGTTTTTACTCTGCTTTACCCTAAAGTGTTAACTCAAACTCCTTTTTGAAGTGAGATTGATAATTGCCTCCAGACCCTAGTACAGAACTCAAATCCCATTCATGGTGGCTCTTGAGTGTAAATAAGCCATAACTGGTAAGTCCTCTGCAGTGTCATATCTGTCAACCCGGGCCCAGGGGCCCTGGAAAAATGAGCGCCCCCGCATCCCAACACTGCTCCCTGGCAGGAGCACTGGATATGTGGAGCGGGCATGCCCTGACCCCACTCCCCGGCAGGAGTGCCAGGAGGAGGGCAGGGGGGACTGCAGGTGGAAGGGGTGGGGAGGGACCATTTGCTCTGGCCCAGGGCCACACAAAACTGTAATCCGCCTCTGGACCAAACACCTGAATTGACAGATGACTGTATGAGATCTTTAACTGAATGATGTCTACAGGTGATACTTGAATTAGATATAAAAATCATAAGGCAACCTAAATGTTGCTGAGTGGAATGTTGTAGAAATGAAACACATTGAGATTAATACTACAAATAGCATGAAGATGGAAACACACTCTTCAGCTGCAGAGAAGAAGGCCAGTAAGGTCCTATACTTCATGAACAGGGGAATTGTAAACAAAACCAGGGGAAACTATTATACTACTAGCTGAGTGTCCATCATGTGATTGGATTTGAACAACTAACCATAGGCTACATAAGGATATTCAGCATATCATGTCATATTTCTACATTTCAGTGCCAAGTTTTTGTTTGTACTTTTCCATCTCTTTAGCACTTATGTAAGTGCTGTTAGAATAACTGAAGAAAAAATAAAATTCTACCTACTTCCACCAAATGAAGACTATAGACTAAGGGAATGAAGAGAGAACATAATTTGTTCCATCTACGACTTTACCTACAACAAAACAAAACAAACCAACCGCCCCAAATAAAATCATAACCCCAAAACTTAATTCAATTGATGGGAATGTCTCAAGTTCTATAGTAGAACCTCAGCGTTATGAACACCTCGGGAATGGAGGTTGTTGGTAACTGAGCAAAACATTATGATTGTTCAAAAGTTTACAAATGAACATTGACTTAACAGGGCTTTGAAACTTTACTATGAAGAAAAATGCTGCTTTCCCTTTATATTTTTAGTAGTTTATGTTTAACAGAGTATTGTGCTGCATTTGCTTTATTTAATTTATTTATTTATTTATTTTGGGTTTCTGCTGCTGCCTGATTACGTACTTCCAGTTCCAAATGAGGTGTGTGGTTTACTAGTCAGTTTGTAACTTTGAGGTTCTACTGTATTTTGAGGGCTTAAGTAGCATTGAAATAATATGTTGGCCTGTGCTGATCCTCAATATAGGAGTGAATTTCATCCCAGATGTATTGTATAAAGTAGACAAATTGCCTTCGCAGTTTAAAAACAAAGAAAAACTCTGAATGAATGGTTTATCACACAAATTGATCACAAATTGGCTGATCATGAACTTTCAATGGACACATGACATGTCCTGATTGATTCAGTAGGGAAAAGCTCCTTCATTGGACTGACAGATAAGTATTTCTTTATAAGGCATGTACAAGGCTATGGAGAAACCCCACCTGGAATAGTGTGTCCAGTTTTGGGTACCAGTCCTTTAAGGGGGTGTAAATTGTGAAGAAGTTTTGGAAAAGAGATACTAAATTGATCAGTTATGTAGGTCATATACCAAGTGAGGCTGAGGAAGTCTAGCTCTTACATTACAGAGAAGGTACAGTTTATAAGAGTGGCTAACTCAGTGTGACCAAACCTATACAGGGATTACAAAGACGAGCGTCAGGATCTATTTGAACTAAGCAGCAACAGGGAAATAACCTAAATTTTGTAAGTACATAGACATGTTCTTATTTACAAAGGTGATCACTGTTTGAATTTCTCTGTTCCCAGAATCCACATAACTAGAATTCATGAATAAAAACAGATAGTTACTCTGACAAGACAAGAATCTTGGTTTAAATTCGCTTGGATTTTTGAAGAGGTAGTAAAAAGAACAGGAGTACTTGTGTCACCTTAGAGACTAACAAATTTATTTGAGCATAAGCTTTCGTGGGTTACAGCCCACTTCATCGGATGCATAGACTGGAACATACAGCAAGAAGATATTTATACATACAGAGAACATGAAAAGGTGGAAGTAGCCATACCAACTGTAAGAGGCCAATCAATTGAGATGAAGTGGGTTGTAGGCCACGAAAGCTTATGCTCAAATAAATTTGTTAGTCTCTAAGGTGCCACAAGTACTCCTGTTCTTTTTGCGGATACAGACTAACACGGCTACTGCTCTGAAACCTGAAGGGGTAGTATTATTTCTTTTGATGTAGTGTAGGTCCAGATATAACCTTTTGATTAAAATATTTTTTACCAAATCTTATAAGTATAAATGTTTTTGTATAATTTAGGAAGTAAAAAGTCAAGAGAAAATATTTGTCTTGGTTAGCATTTTAAAATAATACTCTGAAGTGTTTTGTAACTGAAATCCTTCAAGGCTGGGTTACAGCAGGAAGAAGTGAAACTGACTAGAACCAGAAAGTAACTGACCAGTTGTAGTTAGGCTTAAACTAAATGCAACCCCCCCCCCCCCAACAGCATCCTCCATTTCCACCTGTTTAAAATAGGATTGATGCTGCTTTACAGTAGTGGTGTAATGCTGAATACAGAGGGTATGTCTATTCTGCATGCTATGCCTGGGCTCTAACTCAGGTTTGAGCCCACACCCCACTTCCGTTCACACACAAATTAGTCTGATTGGGCTCAGCAAGCACTCAGCCCCAGGGCCTTGGTGCTTGCTAGGGGGATGGGTAACCAGGGTAACAACCTAAGTCCCTCTGTGACTTGGGTCCAAGCTTTGTCATTTTCCAGCATGGATGCAGCTCAAGCCGTGGACCTGGCAAAGGGATTGTGTAGCGCAGTATGGATATGTTTTCATGGCTGTTAAAGTAAACCCAGGTGCAGCCATTGTAAATCTGGCTTTACGATGCAGTGTGGAGTCTCAAGTGCAGGCTTGGAAACATCCAGTCCACAAGCCCGAGTCCCACAGAGCTGGGTTTGCAATGCAGTGTGGCCATACCCGGCCACTGGGGACAGTAGTAGCCTGCTCCTACCCGTGGGTAACCCCTGTGCCGCTCCTGTGTGAAGGCGCTGTGCTAAGTGGAGGTTGGGCAATGGCTGTTGAGCGGGTATCACCCCTCTGAAGCTGGGGTGCGGAACTGCTGCGCTGGGGGGGGCGGGGCGGATTCCCACGTGTCCACCCGCCCACAGGCGCTGCTGGCCCGGCCCGGCCCGCGCAGTTCCCTGCTCACTCTTGGGCCTGCCTCTCTGCTGTGTGCTGCTGGGGGTGGGAGGACGGGCCAGGCTCTGCCCCTTTAAGGTTCAGCCCCGCCCCCTTTCTCTCTTCTCCCCGGCCGGCGCTCGCGGTGAGCTAGCGCGAGAGCGCAGGCGGAGACACGTGGGCGGCTGCTGCCGGTGGAGAGGGGGCGGGGGCAGTAGGAGCCTCTGCTACTTTGTATCCGTTTGCGGCCGCGAATGTTCCATTTCCCGAGCCCTGCGACAGGCTCTGCTCCCCGCCTCCCTCCCAGAGCGAGACAGCCAAGGGCACGCGGGCCTTGCCGCAGCCCAGCCTGCCAGCGCCTCGGAGGCGGGGGGGAGCGAGGGGAGCCGGCTGCCTTCGCCCAGTGACCTGCCACGGAGCTGCTGGGTGAGTTGCCTCCGGGGGGGTTCGGTGCCAACCCCGGACAGGCACGTGCGTGGAGCTGGGGTGAGCTCTGCAATCTCGGGGGCGGGCTAGCTGGCTCCCCGTTGCCCGCACGCCCCTCGGCCTTCTGAGCTCGCAGTACGAAAGCATTTTGTTAGGGATCGGGGTCCTTCCTGGGCGCCGGGACCTGTCACTAGCTACTCGGGACCGCCCTGCTTCCACCCAGTCCCTGCTCTGATGTGCCAGCCTCAGCTGTCATTGAAGAGGGAGTGCTGCTGGCTGGAAGGGCGCCCGGGGAACTGCGGCTTAAATGTGCCAGATCTGCTCCCATGGGTATCAAGGGGTGTAACTAGGAGTTGGGCCAGGTGTGGGGAGTACGTGATAGCGGGATCTCTTCCTGAGTTCATTGCGGTTGCATGACTATAACCGAGGAGCACATTTGCCCCGTTGGCTGTGGGGTAGGCTCTCAGGGAAAATGGGGAAATCCCATTGCTTGAGTCTTTTAAAACTAGCCCGCACAAAGCGTCTGACAGACCAATCCTGCAATGTCCCCTAGGAATGGACTAGATGACCTCATAAATCTTTTCTGTCTCTGACGTCTGTGAAAGAAAAGCTATTTCTTCTATTTTTTACAGTGGAAATTGGTAGAGAGAGACAGAAAAAGCTCTCTGGCAAAACAAACTTTGTAGGTCTCGGTAGGGTTTAGTTCCTTTGTGTCTCCAGCAGTAGACTGCTTGGGTGATATTTCAGAAATGGTGTATTTCCTGCAAAAAGTTGAAACTCTGTCTCATTGCTGTTTCCTTCTTGAAAATTGTCACTTCTTTTAAAAACTGTTTGCCTTTTGCCCTATTTGAATTGAATATTCTTGCTAACTAGCCACTTCCTCAAAACAAAACAAATGCTTGTTTGTATTGGTACTAAATATTAACTTCAGTTCTTTTCTGCCAGTTTCTCTATGTGAGGCTAGATTTAAAATAATTTGTTAAATAGAAAAGGGTGGGAGCAACTAATGAAAAGAACAAGTGAGATCAAAAGTTCATTGCTAGAATAAAAGTGCTTGAATCTCTCTGCTGCAACAAAACCCCTCTTCCATGAAACTTGACATCAGAATTGTTTGTTAATCATGGAATGCAGACAGCATGGTTGATCTTGATTCCTAACAAGTCAGCCTGCTAGTTGCTAGTTAATACAGTCTGTAATTAATTTACCACATACAACAGAAACAACTATTGCACTTTCCTTCCCTGCTAAGGGAAACTTAACTGCTGCCTTTGGTTTATCTTCCCTAAAATTTTTGTAGACTATGGAATGGAGGACTGCAACTAGTGACAGGTTTGAGTAGCAGCCCTGTTAGTCTGTATCCGCAAAAAGAATAGGAGTACTTGTGGCACCTTAGAGACTAACAAATTTATTAGAGCATAAGCTTTCGTGGGCTACAGCCCACTTAACAGAAGAAAATGATTAATGCATTTGTTGACTTTTGATTAGTTCCATTATGTAATGTTTTAAAAATTAGCACAGCTGTGTAGGTTAAGCAATCTTTATATTTACTATGCTATATAAATAATTAACAATTTTAAGTTTAATTTTCTTACAAGTCAACATCTCTAAAGTTATCCTGTTCAGCCTTTCAGAATCCTTTCTAGTGTGGGGGAGACCTCTTGAATACCTTATCTTGGGCAATAAGATATCGGTACATGTATATAGCAATTTTAAGTCTCATTTCTGTAAATGGTATTCTGTTTTCTGTAGAGATTATTGATGTGCATTGAGATCTACTGATGGCAAGTGCTATGGAGGAGCTGAATTATTGATTAATTTAAATGATTTATCTGGTTGAACAGATCTGACAACTTTTACCTCCTTATGTGAAATTTGAGTTCAGTTAGGATGGGCGCCCAATGACTTTCTCTAGTATTTATCTGTATTACAGTAGTGTCTAGAGGCCAGGGCATCATCGTACTAGGCACTATACAAACATAAAGCAGTGTCAGAGTTTAGGCTTAATGTTTTAAGTGGTGTTTATAACGAATAGGTCACAAGTTTTTAGTTGGTTATAAATATCCCCTAAAGAATTTGTAACAACTATTGCAAGATTGTGTTTGTATATAAGAACCAGTAGGTGGAAAGAAGCTGCAACAAAAGTGAAACTGACTCGTATTCAGTATCCAGAATAAGAGAAACGGAGAAAAGTAAATAACATAAGTAAACAAATGATTGTTATAATATCTCATTATTAGTGACTCCTGGGTTTAAATTTTTTTTTTGAATGATCGTGTTCCTTTGAATAGGACTCAACAGATATACATAGTTTTGAATGGGTTTATTCTTATGGGAGGCTTAATTATTGTGACTGGGTGACTTTTATTTATAGTGTAGCTTTTATTTGGTGGTGGCATGGGGTGGGAGGTTTCAGAACATTTTCATTCTACATTTCTGACGTGTTTAGAATTGCAAAGAATGGAGAAACTGAGAGGACTTAGCACTTGTCTCATCGTACTTCCTAGTGGCTTTTTGTGTGTGTTCCCATAAGTGCTATTGTGTAATAGTGCATCTATTGGCAGGAGTCTCTTGTTATAGTAATTCCTACGTGTGTTTTGTGGTGTTGTTTTTTTTTTTTTTTTTTTTTTAGACAGATGCAGTTTGTTCAGGAGAGTTGCAATAAGAACAATAGGGAAAAGCTCTTTATTACTAAAGATTTTTTTTTTTTTAACTTTTTTGTTATTTTTCATGCAGTAAGAATAAGCTCAACATTTCTGGTTCAGTTCTAAGGCATCTTTACTCTCAGTTGTTCAGCTCTTTTATCAGACTGTGCTAAAGACATCAGACACCAGCTTACTGCTTGCATCCTGCGTCAGAACTGGGAGGATGATTACCTTGTCTCCTCTTTAGTAATAAAACCTTTAATACTTGCTTCCTTTCTCCATTGCTAAAGCAGATGTGAAATGGTTATTCTCAGCCAACTGAGTAATTGCCCAGGCAGTGTACGGAAAGGGGAGGGTTTCTCCCTTCAATCCACATCTGTAGCTGGGACTTGTAGTGTGTCTGTGTGCATCAAGAGGTGACAAAACCACTAAGCAGAAGATGATTTACATATTCAACTTCAATTCTCTAAGGTTAAGGGGCATGAAATACAAGCATAAATGTGGTTTTGTGTTAGCGGTTGATGGCTGATCCTTCAGATGACTAGTTTATAAACAGATTTACAAACAGATTTTTGCCTTTTTTTTTTCCCTTTCTTTCCCTTACCCGCTGTTTCTTCCACTCACATCTATGCAGAGGTAAAAATTCTTTGTGGCATCATAATTTATGGCTATACATGAGATTAAAGGGACACTGGTAACTTAAAAATCACACTTCTGTTGTTTTTTTTAAACCTGATATTGTTACAATTCACGTCAAAGATAACTGAAAGTTTGAGTAAAAAATAACTCTGCACTTGACAGCCAGTTTTTTTCCTGTTGCATTAGCCTCTTACACATCAGTAAGGGAGAGAACAACACTTTTTTTAAAAATTGGAAAATGCAATTTCTAAATCTCCGGAAAATTGTCAGGGGGATTTTTGGGGAAGGAGGTATACCTGAACGCACTTTAAAAATGAGCTACAATTATATAATACTGCCAACTGAAGAAAACCTGGTTTATGACCAGGAAAATGAGACCTTTATTTAAAAGGCCACTGTCAAAATGAACCTACCCTAGAAATATTTTTTTATACAAAATTTTTTTTAAGTTAATTCAGTGTTGTTGAAAGGTACTGAGCCAGAAGTTTTCTGACCACAGAACAGTTGCAGCACAAAGTTCCACTGTGACCCCTACCTCCCTTGCATGCTCATCAGTGTGACTCAGCCCTGGCCTGGGGGGTCACTTCTAGGGAGAGTCTCCATGAGCCATTCAGTTCTTTGTCTCTCTGCTGAGACTGACACAGATGTTGTTTAATGTTGGTTGTGGCATGCGATGGTGGCTCAGAACTGGACTAAGACTGATGCCTTATTTCATGTAGGCCATTGAACAGCCAGATAATAGGAACTATTTTGATCACTAGCAGCTTGTCTTGGTTTCAGCATGGTGATCTAGAAGTAAAAGGCTCTGTCTCCCATGAGCAATCCAGTCCCAAAGTTTAACTGTTTCCCCTAACGCTGAGAATCTTTTCAGCTCTCCAAAAAGTAAGATACTAAGCTATTAATGACCTGTTTCTCAGCTGTGTGATCCACCAACAAACCCAGGGTTCTGTGTGTGTTTGTAGTTGTTCATGTTGCACCATTCCTCCTTAAATCTGTCTAGTTATTTATACTATATCCATCACTGTGGCCTCTGTGGTTCTTGTGAGAAGGCAGGTGTAGGCTTCTGGCCTGTTCCCTAAATCCAGAAAGGACTGACGCCATTGCCACAGTTTGTTTCAGGTCTCTTTCTCAGGGCTTTAGCTTTGTTTCTTCCATACACATAGCACATCAGTGGTCCCTAACCCAGGGTCTGCTGCAGGGGCCTATCTATTCCCTGCAGGTATCTACTCTATGGGCCACTTTCCTGAGAGCAATGGCCGGCCACAGGAGCCAACTTGTTTCCTGTAGCTCTTTCCACTACCCAAGAGTCTACTGCAGGAACTGTCCTACTCCCTCCAGCTTTCTCCCGACTGGCCTACCTGCTGACTTTTAAATATGTTTCTAGCTGATCAGGCTCAGCTGGGGAAGTAATTGACTGCTCACAGGTGAGGTTGGGTCCAACTCCCCTTAAATGACCAGCCAGCCTGTGACAGTAGGGCATTGACATTTTTTAACATTTTTTTTTTAAAGTCTATATTTAAAGAAAAGCACACGTGTCTCAGTACAGAGAGAAGGGGGAAAAAACAATATGAGCATAATAAAGTGAGGGGAAAAGCTCTATACGGATTCCCACATCTAGCCAAATAAATGCAGTCTGGGTGCTTCCGGTAAGTCATTTAGGAGATCTTTCACACACTGCAGATCCATTTAAAAACTTATGGGTATTGTCAAGGCTGGCCGAATAAATGTTTGTTGTAAATGTCAAGTTCCACTTTTTAAACATAAAGGGTTAAATTCTAGTCTCAATCGTATTCAAATCTTGAAGTAATTCTGGATATAGATGGAATTACTTTGGATTTATACTAATATAACTGGCAGCTGTACTAGAACTTGTGGTGGGTGAGTAACTCTTAAATATCCCATGTGTTTTTGTTCATTTTTCATTGTGTCTGTTTATGAGGCCTGTAGTATTTGTTCTGATTCTATAGCAACTTCGCAGGTAGAATTCCCTTTGACTTCAGTGGGAGACTTGTGCGCAGAGCAGCTGCGGAATCATTCTTAAGCAGGGAACAGCTTTGTGAAGTTTACTTCTAGAGGAAGTGGACTCGCCTGTGCAGCAAGAAGTGGAACCTGCTAACTTGGTCGCTGTTGATTGCATAAAAGAATGAGTAAAAACAGGAAGCCGTTAGTAGTGCTGTTCATCTGCCTTTGTGCTGCACTCCTCAAACAGGATATTTTCACAAACACAAATAGTGCTGTAGTTTCAGAATAAGCTAGCATTGCTAGTAACAAAAATTGGTTGGCAATAACCGTCTAAACATGCTTTGAGTTTTACCTCTTTACTCCATACCAGACCATGTGTCTTGATGCCCCATGTTGTCTAAGAAGTGTGAGTTTCAAGGAGGGCCAGATGGTAGCGGAAGCCTAGCCTGCTTAGCTGTAATTAATGGGATTTGTTGTGGCAATGCAGCAGTATTAATGAAGGGGCTCTCTGAAAACACATAGACTCAGAAGTTAGATGTGAAATGGCTCATGTCTCTTTGTCCTCCCTGTTTCCTCCTTGCCTGCACCTTACACTTCACAAGTGTGAAAGATGGGCAGGCTCTGGAAGCAGACAGAGCACGGCACTACACTAAGAACCGTATTCACTGCAGAAAGGATCAGTGTGTCTCATGCCACTTCAATCATTCCCCAAGGGGGATTTCTATCCTGGAAACCAGCCCATCCAGCAGTAAATCGTCTTCCCTAATGCAAGTGTGCATAAGTGGAATGTAGTGGTATTACTTGGCCATCACCTCTTTTGACCGTAACCTTGTACGCAAGACAAAGCTGATGGGGCACAGTGAAGTGAAATTTGCTTCTGGAAGCACTTTTACATCAGAGGACATCCACTTCAGTCTCCTCTGTTCAGTCTTAGTTTGTAGTTTACATTATCCTTGGCTGCAAACTTGGTAGAAAAAGGCCACTATTTAAAGAGGCAGTTGGACTTGCAGTGCACCACTTTAATGTAATCCCTAATAAAGGAAGTAGAGACTAACTAGTTTTAGCTCCCCATCTTAAGTTTTATAAAGTCCTAATGTGTTTGAGCATCTATACACTTGCACTGAATCACTTGTTTCTTTCTTGCTTTTGTGTTTTTTAGTTTACAAAACCGCATTTAAACCACTGCAGGAGGACGAGGAAGTGAAATTGAATATAAATAGGAAGCGAGAGTGACCAGATTAGTTTTTGTTTTTGTGTCTCTCATATTTTGGGGCTAAGGTAAATAGATGGTGAAAATTTGAACTAGAATATTCTTTCTTTTGCAATAAGTAACATAGATGTAGGGGATGGCTGCATTTCAGCTGGAAGGTGCGATGCCCATCATAGGTGGATGGACTTGCGCTAGCTCAGCTGGAGCTAGCGTGCTAAAAATAGTCTTGTGGATGTTGGGACACTGATGGTGGCTTGGGTGGGCCACCTGAGATTGGACCCAGCGGGTCAGGCAGGTGTGGATTTGGGTGAGTAGCCTGAGCCAATGCTGTGACAGCCACAGTGTGATTTTTAGTGCACTAGCTTGAACTGAACCAATGTGAGTATATTTGTTGGGAACCCCAGCTACAGTGAGAAAAACACAGGACAACAACATAAAAAAAATTAAGGCTATCAGGGATGCACATTGAGGGTCCTACTCAAAGTAAGGGTTATGTCTCTTTCAACAAGATAATTTGTGCTTTGTGATGTGACTTTGAAGGGTTTTAAACTGTTTCACGCTGGCTTGCCATGAAAGCTGTTACAGTTTGTATGCAGTATTTTAAATGTGCAGATAAATGAAGTGTCGGAGCTTTGATTTTTTTTTTCCAAAGTATAGTTTCTGAATTTTTTTCTTTGGTGACTTGCATCTTTGAAAGTCTTTGAAAAATAGGTATTAAATTAAAGCATGCATTAATACAGTTATAGTGAGAGAGCTGTCAGAATTTCCATTACTGTGGAACTCACTTAAACAAAATACCTCTTTTTTAAAAAAAAATGATTGTTGTATGTCAGATTAGACAAGCACACCAGTACCCTGAAGCTTGCTTAAATGGAAAAACTGGATAAAGAAATGTTAGATGTGGCTGTCCAGTAACCCAAAACGTAAAAAGCAAAAGAAAATTGACGTGCTATGAAAGATACTTAAACTGGCTAGTTAACAATCCGTGCTGCTTCAGGGTATATCGTTTTTTCAAAGAAGAGAATCTGCCTCAAAATTTAACAGTCTTTCCACACTACAAAAGAGTTGCCCCTAAAGTGATGCAATAGACAAAAATATTATTCTTTCTGCAAAGCAGATTGGGATTTTTTTTCTTTAAAAGCAGAGAACACAAAGAAATGCCCAAGCACTGCTCTGACATTGGATAAATTCCACACTGTTCTATCTGCCAGTGTATAGACCCTCTATGATCAATCTGCCACATATAGGACCTTTTCACAAAAGGTACTTCAAAGCAGCTGCTCTCTTGTGAGAGGTTGGAAAAAGGGCATAGCGCAAGAGATAAAGGAGAAGGCAAGCGCATTCGGGAAATTCTAGGACTGCTGCTTCACGATATTGCTGGAACAGCACTGTGGAAGATCTCCGTTGCCAAAAGTTAATGCCTGTGTAATGAGTACAAGGCTACAATGGAGATTACCTCATGGGCTGTGCGCTAGTTTCACTTCAGCAGAGCCTATTAAAAATTGCACAAGCCTCTTAAGTGACCCGCAAAGGCTTTTTAACAGATATGGGGAAGGGGCTACTTCCTTTGTGCTTGCTCTTGATGAATAAAGGAGACCCTGGTGGCCATAATCTCAGTCACATCAAGTCTGGTGTTCCCCAAATCAGTCCTCAAGCAAAACCAAGTGTCTTGTGTGCTTGAATGTTCTAAAGGGGTTAAATATGTAGTACCAAAAATAAGTTTTTAAACCGCCTGAGTAAAAATTCTTCTTCTCCATAGCTCATTTTTCACCATTGTCTCTTATGATATATCTGTTTCAATAGTTCCGTTTGCCATCAGATCTTTCAAGGTAGAGAAGACTTATATTTTGAATGCAAGGTTGTTGTTTTTTGGTTTTGTGTGTTGTGCTCTTTGGGCCTCCTTTATCCATCCTAAAGAAATGAAAAAGGCACATGCCTATTTTTTTTTTTTTCCTTTTGCAAATCACTGTTAAACAAATGTCTGTTCCTCTTACTCCTTCTTTTGAAAGAGGTATAGATGTTTTGGTGCTGCATGATTAGAAGGTTTCTAAGGTATTTGGATATTTTTTCTTTTTTTCCCCTCTTCTTTTTAAAGCAATTGAAATTAATGGAAGTATAATCCAGCAGTTTTGGGTCAAATTTTCAAGAGCACTTAAGTCCCATTGACTTTTTGGTGGGCCTTAAGTGCTCTTGAAAATTTTACCTTTCAATGTCTGTTTTGGAGGGAGATTGCAACAGTTTTTGTATCTCAATGATATTTTACAAATCATTAGCCCATAATCTTCCATTTTAATATTTGCTATTTAAATATCTCCATGTACCTCTGGATTTACTCTTCACCCCTTCAGAAAACTTGCTGAGGGAATTTG